>NC_088413.1:2900878-2972536 GCF_034236695.1 Oncorhynchus nerka | reverse complement strand
TTGGTGCTAGGAACACAAGCATTTAGTTAGATATTACTGCACTGTTGGAGCTAGGAACACAAGCATTTAGTTAGATATTACTGCACTGTTGGAGCTAGGAACACATGCATTTAGTTAGATACTACTGCACTGTTGGAGCTAGGAACACAAGCATTTAGTTAGATACTACTGCACTGTTGGAGCTAGGAACACAAGCATTTAGTTAGATACTACTGCACTGTTGGAGCTAGGAACACAAGCGTTTAGTTAGATACTACTGCACTGTTGGAGCTAGGAACACAAGCATTTAGTTAGATATTATGGCACTGTTGGAGCTAGGAACACAAGCATTTAGTTAGATACTACTGCACTGTTGGAGCTAGGAACACAAGCATTTAGTTAGATACTACTGCACTGTTGGAGCTAGGAACACAAGCATTTAGTTAGATACTACTGCACTGTTGGAGCTAGGAACACAAGCATTTAGTTAGATACTACTGCACTGTTGGAGCTAGGAACACAAGCATTTAGTTAGATACTACTGCACTGTTGGAGCTAGGAACACAAGCATTTAGTTAGATACTACTGCACTGTTTGAGCTAGGAACACAAGCATTTAGTTAGATACTACTGCACTGTTGGAGCTAGGAACACAAGCATTTAGTTAGATACTACTGCACTGTTGGAGCTAGGAAGACAAGCATTTAGTTAGATACTACTGCACTGTTGGAGCTAGGAACACAAGCATTTAGTTAGATATTACTGCACTGTTGGAGCTAGGAACACAAGCATTTAGTTAGATACTACTGCACTGTTGGAGCTAGGAACACAAGCATTTAGTTAGATACTACTGCACTGTTGGAGCTAGGAACACAAGCATTTCACTACACCCACAATAACATCTGTTAAATATGTATATGGACCAATAACATCTGTTAAATATGTGTATGGACCAATAACATCTGCTCAATGTGTGTATACGCCCAATAACATTTGATTTAAATGACCCCTTGATGTGAGAATTCAAGGTTGGTAAACCAAAACATAGTCAGGGTTGGGGTCAATACCATTTAAATTGCACTCACTTTAGGAAGAAAACCAGGAGGAATTATACAGGGACCTGTTGGTCTTCATGGAGATACAGCGCCTTCTGAAAGTATTCAGACCCCTTGACTTTTTCCATATTTTGTTACGTTACAGCCTTGTTCTAACATGGATTCAATCATTTTTCTCCTCTCAATCTACACACAATACCCCATAATGACATCCCAATACCCCATAATGACATCACAGTACCCCATAATGACATCCCAATACCCCATAATGACATCCCAATACCCCATAATGACATCACAGTACCCCATAATGACATCCCAATACCCCATAATGACATCAAAATACCCCACAATGACATCACAGTACCCCATAATGACATCACAATACCCCATAATGACATCAAAATACCCCACAATGACATCACAGTACAGTACATCCCAATAATGACATCCCAATAATACCCCATAATGACATCCCAATACCCCATAATGACATCCCAATACCCCATAATGACATCCCAATACCCCATAATGACATCCCAATACCCCATAATGACATCCCAATACCCCATAATGACATCCCAATACCCCATAATGACATCAAAATACCCCACAATGACATCACAGTACCCCATAATGACATCCCAATACCCCATAATGACATCCCAATACCCCATAATGACATCACAATACCCCACAATGACATCACAGTACCCCATAATGACATCACAATACCCCTGAAAGATTAGTGGAATCTGTGTGGGTAGCTGGACAGGTAGGATGACTGACAGTGAAGGTGAACAGGTGGTACCGGGTCAGGTGACAGAGGAATGGATGAGACTGAGGCAGGAATTCCTTTAACCATAAAGTGGTATATTTACTGGGCAGTCTGTGCTGCATCACAAAGGAAACAGAATAACACGTAGCCAATCAAATTCATGATCACAAAGGTCAAATAATAACAATCATTCTCATTATTAACATGATGAGGTAAATCAGCAATTCAGTTCAATAAGAAGTCAACAGGAATCGTCATTGAGTCATTTAGGTGTTGCTGTGGATACCTTCAGTTGGGACCTGCCAGTCAAAGTGCTCCCCACCAATCCAGCCCTGACGTCTTACGTCTCCCAGTTTATAGGGACCAACAGCATCAACAGTTAACTGTGTGTGAGGAAGGAAGAAAGGAAGAAAGGAAGGAAGGAAGGAAGGAAGGAAGGAAGGAAGGAAGGAAGGAAGGAAGGAAGGAAGGAAGGAAGGAAGGAAGGAAGGAAGGAAGGAAGGATTACAGATATAAAACTTTTCCCGTTTTAATATTTGAACATTTTGTTCCTGTATTTTTCCTTGAACGCTCACCTTCCTGTTTTTCTAGCTGAAACATGACGTCGGGTCATTCACAGTATTGTATTTATTTCATTTTTTATTACATCATAATCATGTGAATAATACAAATTATTATATCAGGTTTAACTCCATCAGTTTGATACCAGAACTAATCAGTTCAGCAAACAATGACGTTTCATATTTCATCCTTTCAGGTTTGTCTTCATATGTACATGTCATTTCATGACATATTAACCATATATCGATGGCATCATTTGGCCTGCGATGATCTGTAGGGCCGTGATCATTACCCATTTACATTACACAACAGGTTTGAAGAGGCGCTCCGCGGTAATAACTATAAACAATAACGGAATGGCCCGCTCTCCCGATCGCAACAGATAGTTCAGATGAAAGGTAACAGATCCGGTGGACTTACGTTGATTCATGGACGCACAGAATTAAGGAAGGGAAAGGTCGGGCGGTGGCGATTTCCTCCTTCTAATCAGTTGAGATCTGTCGGACATTTCCCACCTGACCTAATTAAAGCGTCCCTGAGCGAGTGGCCGTGATTTAAAGGACGATTCCACCAACTCCTTGGGCCTTTTCTATCATTTTTATTTTCCATAATGACAGAAGCAAAATCAGGTTTTTACATATTTTAACATATCTGTTTTTAACTACCCGGAAATATCACATTTACATAAGTATTCAGACCCTTTACTCAGTACTTTGTTGAAGCACCTTTGGCAGCGATTACAGCCTTGGGTGTGATGCTACAAGCTTGGCACACCTGTATTTGGGGAGTTTCCTCCATTCTCCTCTGCAGATCCTCTCAAGGTCTCTCCCTTACCACCTGTCTCCTCCCGCTCTCACACTCCACCTCTCTCCTCCCTCCACCTCTCCCTCTCTCCACCTCTCCCTCTCTCCACCTCTATCCTCCCTACACCTCATGTCCCAACACAGGTAGTCCATGTTTAAGGACCTAGAGGAAGACATGGACCTTACGGGTAGAAGACAAAAACATCTGAGGTTTGTAGAATTCTTTATAATTTAATGTAGAAAAGTGTTGTGGAGAAGTTTTCATAGAGAGACAGATGATTTAAGGGAAAGACACCTGAATAACTGTTAAATTAATACAATACTGGTTTCAACTTTACAAAATGATAAGTCACATTTTATTTACATTGGTATTGATTCGTATTGATTATCCTAATCAATATGATCCAATGTGGTGTTGTAGGCTACAGGGCTATGAGGTCGAGTATTATTGGTAAAGGCGACGGACAGCGCATTGTCGTGATTATTATCCGCATGATGAAACTACGTTGGAAGACGTGACTCAGAATTATGTAAAGCTGTCACTAAAGAAAACACTCTGTTTCGTCAAGTCAGTCAAGAGAAAGTGACGTGCAACAATGGGCATAGAAACTATTTGAATGTTGGGCTAAATCAACGTTGAAAATGCTTTCTGGCGACACCGATGAGGAAAGTGGTTGTCCGTTTTGCTCACTGCTGTGCGCTCGATAAATTGGCCGGTGCACCGTTGCATATAGTTACCCACTGGTTCAATCGTTGTCGGCACACCTTTCTTCTTCTGAATACAAGACCCAGTACAACGGGCGAGATTAACTGATCGCACCTCATGTGAACTCAAGCAGTGCGTATGTGTATTCACTAAGGGCAGTATTCCAATTCATGAAATTACGCCCTGATTATTCACGCCTTTCCTATGCACTTGTCATCAGTTTATATTCAGACTTACCTTATTATGTTGCATAACGGGCTTTGCAGGCGTGGTTCCCTCGGGTGCGCTGAATAAATGTAATTGAATCACTGAAAACACCCACTTACAGTTATCATTCAACAGCGTTTTCACACGAAATATATTGATAAATAATAAACACAGCGGTTTGATTCATCCTGAAAGTTGTCATGTTCAATTTGAATCCATGAAACATTGGAAGGTGTAAAAAAGTGTACAATAGAGGTTGAATAGAGAGGGGTCCTTTACATCTACCCCTAATTCTCACTAATCAAGGAACTGTATAACAACGGTCCAGTCGTCGTGAACCGAGCACCAGGCGACAGGTTTAACCCGCTCCGTGGGGTCTGAGTTCCATAATGATTCAAAACAGGCGATATGTTCCACATTGTTGCACAACTTTAGCCTGATGCTACCGACCCTCAGGAACAACTTACACTGACGTGACAGAGGACAGAAAGGTGAACGGAATGGAATGACGCAACAATGGAAGATACAATTAGAAGGAAACAAACACTCAAGTGACAGTTCTAAATGTATGTGGGTATTAACATTTAACATGTAACATTTAAGTCATTTAGCAGACGCTCTTATCCAGAGCGACTTACAAATTGGTGCTTTCACCTTATGACATCCAGTGGAACAGCCACTTTACAATAGTGCATCTAGGTCTTTTAAGGGGGGGGGGGGGGGGCGGTGAGAAGGATTACTTTATCCTATCCTAGGTATTCCTTAAAGAGGTGGGGTTTCAGGTGTCTCCGGAAGGTGGTGATTGACTCCGCTGTCCTGGCGTCGTGAGGGAGTTTGTTCCACCATTGGGGGGCCAGAGCAGCGAACAGTTTTGACTGGGCTGAGCGGGAACTGTACTTCCTCAGTGGTAGGGAGGCGAGCAGGCCAGAGGTGGATGAACGCAGTGCCCTTGTTTGGGTGTAGGGCCTGATCAGAGCCTGGAGGTACTGAGGTGCCGTTCCCCTCACAGCTCCGTAGGCAAGCACCATGGTCTTGTAGCGGTCTTGTATTACTGACCCTGGTTCTCGATAGTGGCTGATTATTAATGACATGATACAAATTAAAAAATATTAAACGGAGAACGCCCGGACATAGCCTATAATTAAAACATTCCGTAGCTCTTACATCAACTTGGCAGGTTCAGTCCTACAGAAGCCTAAAGCGGTGGTGTCCACATTACATCCACGCCAATTATGAGGTCACACCAGTATCGGTGCGTGGGTAAAAATCCCTGTTATTAATATATAATTACTATGTCCCGGGACAATAAGAATTCAAACACACCTTTGTTTTATCACAGAACCAGAGAGCAACATCTGTCCGGTTAAGTACACAAAGCATATTGTATTTAACAGACAGTCACATGACCTACAGCATGGTCAAGCAAGTTAATGTTTCCGACATTTTTGG
Source organism: Oncorhynchus nerka (assembly GCF_034236695.1). Taxonomy (NCBI): domain Eukaryota; kingdom Metazoa; phylum Chordata; class Actinopteri; order Salmoniformes; family Salmonidae; genus Oncorhynchus; species Oncorhynchus nerka. Next base: position 2,966,999 of record NC_088413.1, on the reverse strand, counting down.
ACCACTAAACTATAAATTTAGTTACTGCACGTTGCAAAGAACAGTGTCTGTGTGCACGTTCATACAAGTAGAAAAAAAACATGTTGACTCACCCTAATAGTAGAGAAACACCAATGACATCCTCCTCTCTGTCATGTTGACAAAACGGTCTATCACTCTGTCATACAGTACACACTTTTCTTGTTTGTTGTCATAGGCTACATGGCTAAAATGCTTGCTCGCCGCCCTAACTTCCATTCATGGGTAACGTTAGCTAGTTAACATGAGCCTTCTACATCTAGCTACATATTTAACGTCTATCCTCTCAGGCTACAACAATGTATGACTTAATGGTTGGATCAGAATCACCATTATAATCATTGGCCAGTATGGAGAATTAAGTTAAACCACAAGTTAGAATCCCTCTCTCCATCCATGGCTAATTTAGGAAAGGGACAATGTTAACTAGCGTTAACAACCAAGGACACACTGAAATGGAGTAATGTGGAGGGATGAGTGCATGAGTGAGTTCTGAGCGTATTCAACCCAGGCAATATACCGACTCCAGTCGTGTGGAGAGGCAGAATATTGTTGGCGGAGGTACTTCCCTATTTCTTGGTTCAGACGTTCTGTCTGCCCGTTGGTCTGGGGGTGTTACCCGGAGGAGAGACTGAGGGCGACCCCCAATCAGTCACAGAAGGCTCGCCACACCCGGGAGACAAACTGGGGCCCGCGATCAGAGACGATGTCCTCTAAAATCCCATACAGACGGAACACATGCTGGAACATGCACTCCACCAATTCCATGGCATTAGGTAGATGAGGAAGAGGACCCATACGACACATTTTTGAAAAACGGTCTACTATGACAAGGATTGTGGTATTACCAGACGATTCAGGAAGGTCTGTGATGAAGTCAACAGATTTGTGAGACCAATGTCTGTGAGGGATTGGCAAAGGTTGAAGCTTCCCAGAAGGAAGATGATGGGGGCGTTTGGTTTGGGCACAGACTGGACAGGTGAGTAAGTAATCCCTTACGTCGGATGCCAGTAAGGATCACCAGAATTTCCGGGCTAGAAGTTCGGTGGTTCGTGTAATGTCCGGATGTTCTGACCCCAAGGACGTGTGACAACATTGCACCAGCTGGTGTCTCAGGAGGAGCCGGGTCTGAGGTTTGGGCCCCTTGTATGGCAGAGTGAACCTCCCACTGTACCGGTCCCATAATGCAAGAAGGAAGAATGGGTGTAGGGTCTTAGTTACTGGTCGGAAGGTCAATCTGGCGAGAGAGAGCATCAGCTTGTACGTTTTTCTTTCCAGGGATGTAAGTAACATGAAATTGGAAGCGTGTGAAGAGCCCAGCAGGCTTGTCTGGAGTTTAACCTCTTGGCCCCTCTGAAATATTCCAGATTACAATGATCTGTTAGTACAAGAAAGGGGATGTTCGCGCCCTCCAACCAGTGGCGCCACTCCTCGAGAGCCAGCTTGATGGAGAGGAGTTCTCTGTTCCCCACATCGTATTCCTCTCAGCGGGGGATAACTTCCAGAAGAAGGCCCAGAGTTGTGATTTGGAAGGTGTTCCCACCCGCTGAGAGAGTATTTGCTCCTACTTTGGAGACATTCACCTCCAGGGTGAAAGGAAGGGTCGGATCAGGTTGGAGAAGGACAGGAGCTGAGATGAAGAGGCATTTCAAGCTGAACGCAGTCAGGGCAGTATCAGTCCATTGAAGGGTCTGGGTCTTTTGGCTGGTAAGGGCAGTGAGGGGAGCGGTTTGGGCCCTTATTGGTTTGGGCCCGTTGCTGACGGCAATTAATTTGTTCTTATCCATGCTGACCCGTCCAGGTGTCAGCACGAAGCTGAGGAAGCTCACATGGAAGGCGCTCTTGTCAGTCTTCACATAAAAGGTTATGGTCAAGGAGCCGTTGAAGAACCTTTTGCACATGCTTTATGTGTTCCTTCAGGGAGTAGGAGTGTATCAGGAGGTCATCAATGTCGACGATGAGAAAGCGATTGATAATTTCCTGGCAAACCTCTTTCATAAAGGATTGGAAGACGACGAGGGCGTTCGTAAGGCCGTAGGGCATGACCAGGTGTTCATAGTGCCCTCGAGTGGTGATAAAGGCCGTCTTCCATTCGTCACCTTCACGTATACGAACAAGGTTATATGCACTTCGCAGGTCGAGTTTAGTATAGATGTCGGCACGGCCCACTTGTTCAAGGGTCGATGGGTACAAAGGAAGAGTTCTTGACCGTGACATCATTCAGGGAACGATAATCAATACATGGACGGAGATCACCATTCTTTTTTTCCAATGAAGAAGAAGCTGGACGCAGTCGGGGAATAAGGACGAATGAAACCTTTTGAGTTATTCATCAATGTAGTTCTCCATTGCCTCATTTTCTGGGATAGGCAGGGGTTAAACATGGCCATTTTGTGGGGACACTCCAGGGAGTAAATCAATAGCACAGTCTCCTGGACAATGTGGTGGCAGAGTGGAGGCCTTGACTTTGCTGAAGACGTTGCTGTACTGGGCGTATGCAGATGGTATGGTGGGTGGCACTGCCGAGGCAGGGTCCTCTATGGTGGTGGCTCTGCAGGGTAGGCTGAGACAACTGGAGAAGCAAGTAGAAGACCAGGATAGTAGTTCACCTTATTGCCACGAGATGGCAGGGTCATGATGACAAAGCCAGGGGTGTCCAAGGATGAGTGGCTATATGGGGGATGAGAGTTCCATGAGTTGAATGGTTTCAGTGTGGAAGACTCCAATCTAGAGGGTGACGCTCTGTGGTCAGGTGCGTGATGAACCCCGTGCCCAATGGCTGCCAGTCCAGGGTGCTAATCCTTAAGGGAGGGTGACAGGTGTTAGATCAATGTCAAGCTCTTGTACTCGCTGTTGATTGATAAAATTACCTTCTGCTCCCGAATCTATCAAGCCTTCTACGGACTTGGTAACCCCCTTCACTGTCATCAATACTGGGACGGAGAATTGGTCCTGGGAGATATTTAGAAAAAAGGACACGCCTACCTGCATGGCTGTGGAGGGACCCTTCTCATCTCTCCGTGGGGGACAGAGAAATGCCTGAGTAGATGATCTTTCCCTCCACAGTATAGGCAGAGCCCTTCTTGGACTCGCTTTTGACGTTCAATACACGGGACAGGAGCACGGCCCAACTGCATGGGCTCTGGAAGACTGACAGTATGCATAGGCTCTGGAAAACTGACAGGATGCATGGGCTCTGGAAGACTGACAGGATGCATAGGCTCTGGAAGACTGACAGGATGCATAGGCTCTGGAAGGATGACCAGATGCATGGGCTCTTGAAGACTGACAGGATCCATGGGCTCTGGAAGACTGACAGGATGCATGGGCTCTGGAAGACTGTCAGGATGCATGGGCTCTGGAATACTGACAGGATGCATGGGCTCTGGAAGACTGACAGGATGCATGGGCTCTGGAAAACTGACAGGAAGACGGAATCATGGAAAGAGAAGGTTTCGGGTTCCTGTTCTTCGGAGGTCGGCGATGAGGTGGTCGATGGCGAAACTAATGTATTGATTTAAATCCTGAAGGTCACCTCTACAGGCCAGCTCTGCCAGAAGTTCCATGTTGAGCCCTCTTCAGTAGATGCTAAGTAAAACAGACTGATTCCATCCACTCCCTGCAGAAATGGTGCGGAACTCGAAGGCATACTCGGCAGCTGAATTGCGTCCTTGTTGATGTTCCATGAGGTCTCCTATAGGAGGGAAAGCGATCGAATGAATACCTCTTTGAAGAGCGTGTGGAAATGGGTCTCGGATCTGAGTTCTGTGCTGTTGGCAGTCCATATGCCGGTGGCCCAATCCAGGGCTTTGCCTGTGAGTAGAGACACAACAAAATCCACCCTGCTCTTATCGATGGCGAAGTTAGTGGGGTTGTGCTCAATGTGTTTGCTGCATTGCATCAGAAATCCCTGACATTTCCCAGGCCAACCGTCATATTTTCCAGGCATGTGTATGAACGAAGGAGGCTATCGGTTACGATACCTGGCATCGGAGGAGAAGGGACAGGCTGGCGGAGAAGATTGCATATTTCCTCCATAAACTCCTCTTGCTGGGTTATGATACCTGGCATCAGAGGAGAAGGGACAGGCTGGCGGAGAAGATGGCACATTTCCGCCATAAGCTCCTCTTGCTGGGTTACGATACCTGGCATCGGAGGAGAAGGGACAGGCTGGCGGAGAAGATGGCACATTTCCTCCATAAACTCCTCTTGCTGGGTTAGGCGCCGCAGTAGCACCGCTGAATCCATTCCGTTTTTAGGTGAGCGGTAATGAATATTCAGGGAGAAGATTCACACGCAGAGCACAGCAGATGTTGATTAAGCCTTCACAGAAGGCAGGAATCATGGTCACAAGCAGTCAATGGTAAAACACAGGTAGAAAGTCCAAACAATCAAACACTACCTCACAAACATACAAACAGAAAGAACTGAACTAAATAGGGAGCTGATGAGACCAGATGAGAAACGAACAGAGGTGAAATCAATGAACATAAATGAAAGACAGAGCTACGTTCCAGAACACAAAGAAACAGGGCTACGTTCCAGAACACAAAGATACAGGGCTACGTTCCAGAACACAAAGAAACAGGGCTACGTTCCAGACCACAAAGAAACAGGGCTAAGTTCCAGAACACAAAGAAACAGGGCTAAGTTCCAGAACACAAAGAAACAGGGCTACGTTCCAGAACACAAAGAAACAGGGATACGTTCCATAACACAAAGAAACCGGGCTACGTTCCAGAACACAAAGAAACAGGGCTACGTTCCAGAACACAAAGAAAAAGGGCTACGTTCCAGAACAACAAAGAAACAGGGCTACGTTCCAGAACACAAAGAAACAGGGCTACGTTCCAGAACACAAAGAAACAGGGCTACGTTCCAGAACACAAAGAAACAGGGCTACGTTCCAGAACACAAAAAAAAGCAGAACCTTACACTTGGTATAGAACAAATACCTGCCAGCTATTTTAACTGTTTGTCATGTATCCTTGGTAAATGTTCATAATGTCTACTACCGTCTTTCAGTCTAAACTGTAATGTTCTTTTAGTTGTGTGTACCCCGGGTAGACTAGCTGCTGTTATGGAGTCAGGGGATCCAACCAGGTAGACTAGCTGCTGTTATGGAGTCAGGGGATCCAACCAGGTAGACTAGCTGCTGTTATGGAGTCAGGGGATCCAACCAGGTAGACTAGCTGCTGTTATGGAGTCAGGGGATCCAACCAGGTAGACTAGCTGTTGTTATGGAGTCAGGGGATCCAACCAGGTAGACTAGCTGTTGTTATGGAGTCAGGGGATCCAACCAGGTAGACTAGCTGTTGTTATGGAGTCAAGGGATCCAACCAGGTAGACTAGCTGTTGTTATGGAGTCAGGGGATCCAACCAGGTGGACTAGCTGTTGTTATGGACTCAGCTTATCAGGATCCAAGTCAAATCAAATGAATAACATATTGGACTGCGTATGTTTAAATGCAACATGAATTCTCTGATTTAACTCTTTGACCAAGGACAGTAAATGTGTTGTCATTGTTAATGGTTCTTCAATGTTCAGAAATATTGACTGTTCTGTTATGTCTTATTGTAGCTGAGTGAGCTGTGACTTACACCTAAAATGAGTCTCTCTGGGGAGAGAGAGGAGGAGACCACTGCCTCTAAAATTAGTCTCTCTGGGGAAAGAGAGGAGGGGAACACTGCTTCTAAAATGAGTCTATATGGGGAGAGAGAGGAGGGGACCACTGCCTCTAAAATGAGTCTATATGGGGAGAGAGAGGAGGAGACCACTGCCTCTAAAATGAGTCTCTCTGGGGGGAGAGAGGAGGGGACCACTGCCTCTAAAATGACCCAAGACACCAGTTCGAAGAGGTAAGAGATTAAATGTAAAATATACAGTTCTCTTAAAGATATAAGTGTTGTTGAAAGGAAGTAGATGAGGTATTGATTTGATTTTGATGAGGTGACCTGTCTCCCTGTTTTGTTCAGTGTCCAGAAGCCCAGAGCAGAGTCCCCTACAACCAGCCTGCTATCAATGAGGAGTGATCAGCCACCTGCTTTCAGCCAGGAACCATTACCAGATGACAATAAGGAAGTGGAGAGTTTGGACAGTGAGGATGCATTAAAGATCACACACAACCTTCTGGACAGAAGAAGTAAGACTGTGTTTCATATAATATTACAAAGAATGGTACAAAGGCCATTATAAAACACACAAACTTATGAGTCCCAACTCTCATTGTTTTCCTACAGGTCAAACTCTGCTGACAGTCCAACAAGAGATTAAGGCTAAACTGAAACACAAGTATCAACACATATCTGAAGGAATTGGACACCATGGAAACCAAAGTCTGTTCAAAGACATCTACACAGAGCTCTACATCACAGAGGGTGGAAGTGGAGGGCTCAATAATGAACATGAGGTTAGACAGATAGAGATGGCATCCAAGAAACAAACCACACAAGAGACACCAATCAAATGCAACGACATCTTCAAGCCTTTACCTGGACAAGACAAACCAATCAGAACTGTGCTGACAAAAGGAATCGCTGGTGTTGGAAAAACAGTCTCTGTGCAGAAAGTCATCCTTGACTGGGCAGAAGGAAAAGCAAATCAGGACATTCATTTCATGTTTCCTCTTCCTTTCCGTGATCTGAACCTGAAAAAGGACCAATACAGTCTGATGCAACATATATCCCACTACCTGTCAGAGCTGAAAGAGATTGACAGCATTGAAGATGGTGAAACCAAAACTGTTTTCATTTTTGATGGTCTGGATGAGTGTCGACTTCCTCTAGACTTCAAAAACAATGAGAAATGCTGTGATGTCACGAAGCCAACCTCAGTGGATGTTCTGCTGACAAACCTCATCAAGGGGAATCTGCTTCCCTCTGCTCTCCTCTGGATAACCTCACGGCCTGCAGCTGCCAATCAGATCCCTCCTGAGTGTGTTGACCAAGTGACAGAGGTACGAGGGTTCAATGATCCACAGAAGGAGGAATACTTAAGGAAGAAAATCAAAGATCAGAATCTGGCCAGTGAAATCATCAAACACATGAAGACGTCAAGGAGCCTCCACATCATGTGCCACATACCAGTCTTCTGTTGGATATCAGCCACTGTCCTTGAGATTATGCTGAAAGAGGCAGAGAAGGATGAAGTCCCCAAAACTCTGACCCAGATGTATTCACATTTCATTCTCATCCAAATCATTGCGAAGAACAAGAAGTACAACAAAGCCACAGAGACAAACCCAAAGGAACTGTCTCAGTCAGACAAAGAGATGATCCTGAAACTGGCAAAGCTGGCTTTCCAACAGCTGCAGAAGGGCAACCTGATCTTCTATGAGGAGGACCTGAGAGAGTGTGGCCTTGATGTCACAGAGGCGTCAGAGTACTCAGCATTGTGTACAGAGATCTTTAAAGAGGAATCTGGGCTGTACCAAGACAAGGTCTACAGCTTTCTGCATCTGAGCATTCAGGAGTTTCTAGCAGCAGTGCATGCTTTAGAATCTTGTCTGGACAAGAAGGAAAATGTTTTCTCCCCAACTAGTGATGATGAAGAGCAGGAGTCAATCCAGTTGTCTGACTTACACAGGAGAGCAGTGGACCAGGCCTTGAAGAGTGAGAATGGACACCTGGACCTGTTCCTCCGCTTCCTTCTGGGTCTCTCACTGGAGTCCAATCAGAATCTGTTACGAGGCCTTCTGACACAGACAGGAAGTACAACACAGACCAATGAGGAAACAGTTGAGAGAACAGTCAGGTACCTTTCAGACAAGATCAAGGAGGAATCCTCACCAGAAAGGATCATCAACTTGTTCCACTGTCTGAATGAACTTGGTGCCAACTCTCTAGTTGAAGACATGCAGAACTCCCTGCATTCAGGAACTCTTTCAGAAACAAGACTAAAACCTGACCAATGTTCAGCCCTGGCCTACCTGTTACTGATGTCAGAGGAGGTGCTGGAGAAGTTTAAACTGAAGAGATACAACACATCAGAGAAAGGTTATCAGAGGTTAATGCCGGTAGTGAAAACCTGCAAGAGAGCACTGTAAGTTCTGTTATTGAGTTGATGTATACAGTATCATTATAATGAAGGATTTGTATATCTAACAGATTATCTCCTCTCTCCAGACTGGATGGCTGTAAACTCACATATAAATCCTGTGAGACTCTGGTCTCAATTCACCAGACACCAAACTGCCCTCTGAGAGAACTGGACCTCAGCTACAATGACCTGGAAGACAGAGGAGTGAAGCTGCTCTGTGTTGGACTAACCAATCCACTCTGCAACATACAGACACTAGTGTGAGTTAAATATCTTCAGTATCCCCCATTTCTTTATTGTTTATTTATTCGTAGTTATTACATATACATAAAATGTGATAAATATCTAAAATAAATGTTACGACTCTCTTGGTGTGGCTGGCAGGATGGAACAATATCAGTCTAACACATAGGAGAGTAAACCTGCTAGTCTGGCATATTTATTCAAAATAATAGAATCACAAAGGTTCTCAAACTGTAACTGAAAACTAAAGGCTCTACTGATCTGAACCTAGAGTAAGACTTGAATGAAAACCAGCTCGGCTGCTACCCAGCTTCACTTGCAGTCTGGCTAGTTTTCCTGTGGAGACCACAATGTCCAGCCAGGAGCTCTCCCTTGCTGAACTAAAGCAACACCTTAAATGTCCCAGGAGCGTTGCTGCATAACGAGACTAAGTGGACTCAGGAGTGGATATTGCCCGGCAGCCTAGCTTGGCGGCAGCCTAGCTTGGCGGCAGCCTACAATGCTGGTTGTGGGGTGTTGCTGACACTCAAAACATTGGCTTTCCCCCGGCCACATTCCCGGAGGCACCACACAAAGGTTAAATATCTTGAGTGAGTTGGTATGTTTTTAACATGAGTTATTCCTCAGCATTGTTGAAGGCTCATTTCTGATTGGCTAGAAGGGCATTCTAGAATGCGCATTCAAATCAGATAACGGGACAGTTGGAAAAGATATGAGGACGCGATAAGCGCCTATACATGCAGAGAGGACATGCAACAAAGTTACAGAAAGCAAAACCGAAATTGGATACATTGTGAACACAGGACTAGCGAAGTCAATTGGATACATTGTGAACACAGGACGAGGGAAGTCAATTGGATACATTGTGAACACATGACTATAGCGATGTCAATTGGATACATTGTGAACACAGGTCCAGCGAAGATAGACTGATTGATTGATTCGTTTTTTTCAGATAATTGTTTTTTTCAGAGCATTTGATGACTTGATCATGAATTTCCCATGTCCCTACTGTTGCAGACATGACACTTTTGAGGGAGCATGCAATTGGCATGGTGACTACAAGAATGTCCACCAGAGCTGTTTCCAGAGAACTCTATGTTTATTTCTCTACCATAAGCCGCATCCAACTTCATTTTTAGGTTTGCTGATGTCAACTTTGTGAACCGAGTGCCCCATGGCGGCGGGAGGGTTATGGTATGGACAGGAATAAGCTACGGACAATGAACACAATTGCATTTTATCGATGGCAATTTGAAAAAGCACAGAGATACAGTGACGAGATCCTGAGGCCCATTGTCGTGCCATTCATCTGCCGCCATCAACTCATGTTTCAGCATGATAATGCACATTGGATCTGTACACCATTCCTGGAAGCTAAAACATTTCCCAGTTCTCTCATGTCCTGCATACTCACCAGACATGTCACCCATTGAGCATGTTTGGGATGCTCTGGATCGAAAGTGTACGACAGCGTGTTCCAGAGCCCGCCGATATCCAGCAACTTCGCAGAGCCATTGAAGAGGAGTGGAAGAACATTCCACAGGCCACAATAAACAGCCTGATCAACTCTATACGAAAGGAGATGTGTTGCGCTGCATGAGGCAAATGGTGGTCACTGGTTTTCGGAATTATATCTATATTCCCAGTCATGTGAAATTCATAGATTAGGGCCTAATGAATTCATTTCAATTAGTTGATTTCCTAATGAACTGTACCTCAGTTCAATCTTTGAAGTGGTTGCATGTTGAGTTTATATTTTTTGGTTCAATGTACTTTGCTGTCATTCTGCCTGCAGAGGTCCAGACTGTGTTAGAAACAGTGTATCACTATATCTCCTCTCTCCAGACTAGCCGGCTGTAACCTCACATATGAATCCTGTGAGATTCTGGCCTCAGCTCTGCAGACACCAAACTCCCCCGTAAGAGAACTGGACCTCAGCTACAATGACCTGGGAGACAGAGGAGTGGAGCTGCTCTGTGTTGGACTAACCAGTCCACTCTGCAACATACAGACACTAGTGTGAGTTAAATATCTTCAGTATGAGTTAATATGTGGATGTTTTATACGTGTTAATCATGTGTTCTTCTCCCCTCTAGTCTCGGTCAGTGTGGTCTGACAGAGGGTTGCTGTTCAGATCTGGCCTCAATCCTGAGTTCACCCAACTCACAACTGAAACAACTGGAGCTGAGAGACAATGACCTGCAGGACTCAGGAGTTACACTGCTGTCTGCTGGACTGAAGGATCCAGACTATAAACTACACACACTGGGGTAAGTACAGCTGTTTCAGTCAGGTTGGTACTGGGCTGAGTTACACTGCTGTCTGCTGGACTGGAGGATCCAGACTGTAAACTACACACACTGGGGTAAGTACAGCTGTTTCGGTCAGGTCGGTACTGAGCTGAGTTACACTGCTGTCTGCTGGACTGGAGGATCCAGACTGTAAACACACACTGGGGTAAGTACAGCTGTTTCAGTCAGGTCGGTACTGAGCTTAGTGAAATAAATACTCTGAAAATCTAATATTTCATCACAATGTTTGTGTCATGGACAAATGGATGGGTGTCCTACAAGATGATTGACACCAGTACACCAACCTAGACATCTGTTGTGTCTCTCTGTAGGCTGTCTGGCTGTCTGGTCACAGAGGAGGGCTGTGCTGCTCTGTCTTCAGCTCTGAGGTCAAACCCCTCCCACCTGAAAGAGCTGGACCTGAGCTACAATCACCCAGGAGACTCTGCAGGGGGACTGCTTTCAGCTGCTCTGGTGGATCCCACATATAAACTGATGAAGCTGAAGTAAGTCAGAATAGATTTCCTAATAGTGTGAGCAGTGGTTGTGTCATACAGGTGCAATACCAATGATGTGAGCCCTTTGGAATTACCTGGATTTCTGCATCAGTTGGTCATAAAAGTCACAACAACAGACAAACACAGTGTGCTTAAACTAATAACACACAAACTATTCTATTTGTATTGTCTATATTGAATACAGAATTGAACCATTCACAGTGTAGATTGGAAAAAGTATGTGAACCCCTAGGCTAATGACTTCTCCAAAAGCTAATTGGAGTCAGGAGTCAGCTAACCTGGAGTCCAATCAATGAGACGAGATTGGAGATGTTGGTTGGTTAGAGCTACGTTGCACTATAAAAAAAACTCACAAGATGTGAGTTTTCTATTCACAAGAAGCATTGAACAAAATAGATCTCAGAAGACCTAAGATCCCACCTGATGTGGGAGAGAGAGTGAGAGGGGGAGCCACGATATACACCCCAAAGGGGCCACATCGTGACAATGGTGTGTTCAATAAATACATGAAAACGTAGAATTGTTTGTGTGTTATTAGTATAAGCAGACTGTGTTTGTCTATTGTTGTTTAAATTTGATGACCAATTTATGCAGAATTCCAGGTAATTCCAAAGGGTTCACATACTTTTTCTTGCCACTGTATGTAGTGGAGTAGGTTCAGTAACATGAGGACATGATGGTAGAATTAAGGGGAAGTTTACTCAGCAGGCTGAGCACTCCAACACGGCATACATCATCACCACCTGAATACACTTCTTCTGCATCTCTGATATCCTGTTGGAAATGTACTCCATTCTGTATGCAGTAGGTAGGATAGAATACCTGTATGTCTCTAGTAATGAATTGTACTCCGTTCTGTACGCAGTAGGGTGGATAGAATACCTGTATGTCTCCGTTCTGCATGCAGTAGGTAGGATAGAATACCTGTATGTCTCTAGTAATGAATTGTACTCTGTTCTGTATGCAGTAGGTAGGATAGAATACCTGTATGTCTCTAGTAATGAACTGTACTCCGTTCTGTATGCAGTAGGTAGGATAGTAATGAACTGGGATAGTGCACCAGAACACAACAATATGGTTTAAATGTTGACTGCTTTATTAGGTCTTTGTCAGTCAATAACCTGTATCTCCTACAGTGTGGATCATGGCGGAGAGTGCAGGCTGAAATCAGGGCTGAGGAAATGTAAGTCTCTTCAATCCTAATTAACTGTATATTCAGAACTATAGTAACATAGTAACTAATCAATACTTGTTCTTCTTAATTAACTGTATATTCAGAACTATAGTAACTAATCAATACTTGCACTGTATATGAAGATGTGGTTTGATTAAACTCTCCTTTTTGTCTACAGATGCCTGTCATCTCACCCTGGACCCAAATACAGTAAACCCACACCTGATACTGTCTGAGGGGAACAGGAAGGTGACATGGGTGTTGGAGAAGCAACATTATGAAGACCATCCAGACAGATTTGATTGTCTTTTCCAAGTTCTCTGCAGAGAAGGCTTATCTGGAGGTCGTTATTACTGGGAGGTGGAGATGGACGGTGACCAGATTTACATCGGTGTGGTGTACAAAGGAATGAAGAGGAAGGGAGATGAGGATGACAGTTGGGTTGGACTCAATAGGAAGTCCTGGTGTTTATTCTGCTCTGATAGCGGTTATGACTTTTACCATCCCGGAGTCAGTGTCAGAAGATCCATCTCTGATCCTGTTCCTAACAGAGTTGGAGTGTATCTGGACTGGTCAGCTGGTACTTTGTCCTTCTATAGTGTGTCCTCCTCTGGTACACTGACACACCTTTACACAGAACACACCAGATTCACTGAACCCCTCTATCCTGGGTTTGGGTTTGAGGTTTCCTCCTCCTCAGTCACTCTGTGTCAGATAGACGATCGACACAATCAAAGGTGAGTCATCGATCTACGTAACAATCATTCTAGGTAACATAATAACAAAATCCTCATCAATCATCCTACCAGGAATCAAGGTAAGATCCAGATTCAGACACATTGATTTGACAATGGTTTAATATTCCAACAGGGGCAGGCAATAGACAGGTCGAGGCAGGCAGGGTTCAGTAAACCAGAGGTGGGGCAAAGGTACAGGTCGGCAGGCGGGCAGGCTCAGGGTCAGGGGCAGCCAGAGTGGTCAGGCAGGCTGGCTAAGAGTCAGGACAGCAAAGGGTCAAAACCAGAAGGGCGAGAAAAGAGAGACTGGGAAAAGCAGGAGCTGAGAGCAAAACCACGACTGACTTGACAAACAAGACGAACTGTCAACGGACAAACAGAGAACACAGGTATAAATACACAGGGGGTAATAGGGAAGATGGGAGACACCGGGGGGGGGGGGGGTGGAGCCAATCACAAGGACAGGTGAAACAGATCATGGTGTGACAGGACGCCCCCTCTAGGGGCGCATACCTGGTTGACCGTGGTGTCAGCGTTGAAAATCTGTGATGAGGCCTAGGTCCGGGATGTCCCTGGCAGGGACCCAGCACCTCTCCTCTGGGCCATAACCCTCCAAGTCAACCTGGTACTGGAACCCCCTGCCCCAAGGTCGAATCTTCAGGAGATGCCTCACTGTGTAAGCCGGTAGAGGGGTGGGCCTGGAAACACCAGAGACAAAGGTCTGTGAGACATTGGTTTGAGTCTGGACACATGAAAGGTGGAATGTATACAAAGGGTACAGGGCAACAGAAGAAGAACAGCAGAGGGGCTTATAATCTTGGAGATTGGGAATGGGGCCGATAAACTTGCGGGAGAGTTTGTGGGATTCCACCCGGAGCGGCAGATCCTGGGTGGATAGCCATACCTTCTGCCCAAGACGATACCGGGGAGCCGGGGTCCGATGGTGATCCGCTTGTCGTCGATACCTGGAGGTGGTCTTGAGGAGGGCCGACCGGGCTCTCCTCCAGGTACGGCGACAGCGGCGGACAAACATCTGGGCAGAAGGTACGCTGATCTCTTCCTCCTGCTAGCGGAGACCAGGCAGCGCAGAGTAGTCTCAAGATCCTGTTTGGCTCGCTCCGACTGTTACCTATCGAACAGTGCCTCCGTGCCTCAGTGCCTCCAACGAGTCCTGCCAAAGCTGGATTAGTTTCCGGGGGGCCTCTCACCCGGAGAACGGGGCATCAAAAAACCTTCCTCATGTCTCCCACGAACCCCTCCAGACTAGCGCATTTGGCCGGCTGTTGTTCCCACATGGCAGTATCCCAGGTGAGAGCTCTCCCGGACATCAGCGTGATAAGGTAGGCTATCTTAGAGTGATCCGAGTGGAAGGAGGAAGGCTGAAGTTCGAAGACGAGGGCACACTGAGCTAGGAATGCCCGAAAGGTGCTCGGCTCTCCATTGAAATGTTCTGTAGGAGGTAAGCGGGGCTCCCGAGAAGGTGGAGTGACCGATCAGACGGCGCTGCTAGCAGCTGAGTTGCTGAGGCTGCCTCCCAGACAACCCGTGGAATTGCTCCAGCAGGTCATGGCATTCAGCCAACGTTTGGACCCCCCTCGGAGTACAATTCATTACTAGAGACATACAGGTATTCTATCCTACCTACTGCGACCTAGCAATTCCTCGTGCCTATCGATGGTGGCTTACTGGGTGGAGATAGCGTTGTGCAACTGGCTGGGTCAGTCATGGCCAGTTCATATTATCAGGAATCAGGGTAAGACCCAGATGCAGACACATTGAATTGACAATAGTTTAATATTCCAACAGGGGCAGGCGATAAACAGCTCAAAGCAGGCAGGGGTCAGTAAACCAGAGGTGGGGCAACAGTACCAAACGGCAGGCAGGCTCAGGGTCAAGGTCAACAATCCAGAGGTGGGGCAAATGTACAGGTCGGCAGGCAGGCTCAGGGGTAGGCAGAGTGGTCAGGCAGGTGGTCTAAGAGTCAGGACCGGCAAGGGTCAAAACCAGAAGGGCGAGAAAAAGAGTGACTGGGAAAAGCAGGAGCTGAGAACAAAAACGCTGGTTAACTTGACAAACAAGACGAACTGGCAACAGACAAACAGAGAACACAGGTATAAATACACTGGGGATAATGGGGAAGATTCAATCCACCTCATCCACGGTGAAAGGTGTTTTGTCAGGGGACTCATCTGAAGTCAGAACTGTCGACGTGCCAACTTCTGTTTGTAGTGTCAGAACCGGTTTGGCTACAAACTCATCTGACCCCACAATGGAAAGGGGAGATTTTCACGAACACGATGGTGTTCTCCATTTGAAGGTAGTGTTGTCACTAACCCCCAAAAAGGGGTTAATCACTATGTGTAAAACATATTGCCAAAGCTTTCTTATATCTCCTACATGTAGGAAAGACACTTCAAAACCTTGTCTTATGATTCATTTATTTGACCGTCTTCTATGTATGTGTTCTTCAGTGTGTTTCTATGGTCTTAGATTAGTAGTAGTGGTGTGTGTTAATGTGTTCTGTTGGACCTACAGACAGTTAGATTAGTAGTAGTGGTGTGTATTAATGTGTTCTGTTGGACCTACAGACAGTTAGATTAGTAGTAGTGGTGTGTTTTAATGTGTTCTGTTGGACCTACAGACAGTTAGATTAGTAGTAGTGAATGTGGAATGTGTTCTGTTGGACCCACAGACAGTTAGATTAGTAGTAGTGGTGTGTGTTAATGTGTTCTGTTGGACCCACAGACAGATAGATTAGTAGTAGTGGTGTGTTTTAATGTGTTCTGTTGGACCCACAGACAGATAGATTAGTAGTAGTGGTGTGTTTTAATGTGTTCTGTTGGACCCACAGACAGATAGATTAGTAGGAATCAGGTGTGTTTTAATGTGTTCTGTTGGACCCAGACAGTTAGATTAGTAGTAGTGGTGTGTTTTAATGTGTTCTGTTGGACCTTCAGACAGTTAGATTAGTAGTAGTGGTGTGTTTTAATGTGTTCTGTTGGACCCACAGACAGTTAGATTAGTATGTAGCTGGTGTGTTTTAATGTGTTCTGTTGGACCCACAGACAGTTAGATTAGTAGTAGTGGTGTGTTTTAATGTGTTCTGTTGGACCTACAGACAGTTAGATTAGTAGTAGTGGTGTGTCCTTAATGTGTTCTGTTGGACCTACAGACAGTTAGATTAGTAGTAGTGGTGTGTTTTAATGTGTTCTGTTGGACCTACAGACAGTTAGATTAGTAGTAGTGGTGTGTTTTAATGTGTTCTGTTGGATACAGATTAGTAGTAGTGGTGTGTTTTAATGTGTTCTGGGAATTGAGCTCCATTGGACCTACAGACAGTTAGATTAGTAGTAGTGGTGTGTGTTAATGTGTTCTGTTGGACCCACAGACAGTTAGATTAGTAGTAGTGGTGTGTTTTAATGTGTTCTGTTGGACCTACAGACAGTGGATTAGTAGTAGTGGTGTGTTTTAATGTGTTCTGTTGGACCCACAGTTAGATTAGTAGTAGTGGTGTGTTTTAATGTGTTCTGTTGGACCCACAGACAGTTAGATTAGTAGTAGTGGTGTGTGTTAATGTGTTCTGTTGGACCTACAGACAGTTAGATTAGTAGTAGTGGTGTGTTTTAATGTGTTCTGTTGGACCTACAGACAGTTAGATTAGTAGTAGTGGTGTGTGTTAATGTGTTCTGTTGGACCTACAGACAGTTAGATTAGTAGTAGTGGTGTGTTTTAATGTGTTCTGTTGGACCCACAGACAGTTAGATTAGTAGTAGTGGTGTGTTTTAATGTGTTCTGTTGGACCCACAGACAGTTAGATTAGTAGTAGTGGTGTGTTTTAATGTGTTCTGTTGGACCTACAGACAGTTAGATTAGTAGTAGTGGTTCGTGACCGTTCTGTTGGACCTACAGACAGTTAGATTAGTGGTGTGTTTTAATGTGTTCTGTTGGACCCACAGACAGTTAGATTAGTAGTAGTGGTGTGAGGTTCTGTTGGACCCACAGACAGTTAGATTAGTAGTAGTGGTGTGTTTTAATGTGTTCTGTTGGACCTACAGACAGTTAGATTAGTTGTAGTAGTGGTGTGTTAATTCTGTTGGACCCATTAGTAGTAGTGGTGTTCTTTAATGTGTTCTGTTGGACCTACAGACAGTTAGATTAGTAGATGGTGGTTTTAATGTTCTGTGGACCCAGACAGTTAGATTAGTAAGTGGTGTGTTTTAATGTGTTCTGTTGGACCCATGTGTTAGTAGTTGGTGTGTTTTAATGTGTTCTGATGGACACATTGACAGTTAGATTAGTAGTAGTGGTGTGTTTTAATGTGTTCTGGTGTGGACCTACAGACAGTTAGATTAGTAGTAGTGGTGTGTTTTAATGTGTTCTGTTGGACCTACAGACAGTTAGATTAGTAGTAGTGGTGTGTTTTAATGTGTTCTGTTGGACCTACAGACAGTTAGATTAGTAGTAGTGGTGTGTTTTAATGTGTTCTGTTGGACCTACAGACAGTTAGATTAGTAGTAGTGGTGTGTTTTAATGTGTTCTGTTGGACCTGAGACAGTTAGATTAGTAGTAGTGGTGTGTTTTAATGTGTTCTGTTGGACCTACAGACAGTTAGATTAGTAGTAGTGGTGTGTTTTAATGTGTTCTGTTGGACCCACAGACAGTTAGATTAGTAGTAGTGGTGTGTTTTAATGTGTTCTGTTGGACCTACAGACAGTTAGATTAGTAAGTGGTGTTTTAATGTGTTCTGTTGGACCCACAGACAGATAGATTAGTAGTAGTGGTGTGTTTTAATGTGTTCTGTTGGACCCACAGACAGTTAGATTAGTAGTAGTGGTGTGTTTTAATGTGTTCTGTTGGACCCACAGACAGTTAGATTAGTAGTAGTGGTGTGTTTTAATGTGTTCTGTTGGACCTACAGACAGTTAGATTAGTAGTAGTGGTGTGTGTTAATGTGTTCTGTTGGACCTACAGACAGTTAGATTAGTAGTAGTGGTGTGTTTTAATGTGTTCTGTTGGACCTACAGACAGTTAGATTAGTAGTAGTGGTGTGTTTTAATGTGTTCTGTTGGACCCACAGACAGTTAGATTAGTAGTAGTGGTGTGTTTTAATGTGTTCTGTTGGACCCACAGACAGTTAGATTAGTAGTAGTGGTGTTTTTAATGTGTTCTGTTGGACCTACAGACAGTTAGATTAGTAGTAGTGGTGTGTTTTAATGTGTTCTGTTGGACCCACAGACAGTTAGATTAGTAGTAGTGGTGTGTTTTAATGTTAATGTTAGTTCTGTTGGACCCACAGACAGTTAGATTAGTAGTAGTGGTGTGTTTTAATGTGTTCTGTTGGACCCACAGACAGTTAGATTAGTAGTAGTGGTGTGTTTTAATGTGTTCTGTTGGACCTACAGACAGTTAGATTAGTAGTAGTGGTGTGTTTTAATGTGTTCTGTTGGACCCACAGACAGTTAGATTAGTAGTAGTGGTGTGTGTTAATGTGTTCTGTTGGACCCACAGACAGTTAGATTAGTAGTAGTGGTGTGTGTTAATGTGTTCTGTTGGACCTACAGACAGTTAGATTAGTAGTAGAGGTGTGTTTTCATGTGTTCTGTTGGACCTATAGACAGTTAGACCGTATGTATGTATGCTATATCAAGCCTTTATAAGTTATATTTCGTTTAATCACTGTCCTCCTGCTTGTCCATCACCAGCGACCATGGTGGAGAGAGTTGGATCAAGCCTGGACCTGAGGACACCAGAGACCATGGTGGAGAGAGTTGGATCAAGCCTGGACCTGAGGACACCAGAGACCATGGTGTAGAGAGTTGGATCAAGCCTGGACCTGAGAACACCAGAGACCATGGTGGAGAGAGTTGGATCAAGCCTGGACCTGAGAACACCAGAGACCATGGTGGAGAGAGTTGGATCAAGCCTGGACCTGAGGACACCAGAGACCATGGTGGAGAGAGTTGGATCAAGCCTGGACCTGAGACATGTGAGTTAACTGATAATTGTTTTTAAAATCAAAATATGCAAAAAAAAAAACATTCATTATAGTTTAGTCCCAGGAACACAATCATGATCTATTTGGTGAAAACAAACTTAAAGGTAGATTCAGCGATATGACGTAACAAACTTAAAGGTAGATTCAGCGATATGACGTAACAAACTTAAAGGTAGAGTCAGCGATATGACGTAACAAACTTAAAGGTAGATTCAGCGATATGACGTAACAAACTTAAAGGTAGATTCAGCGATATGACGTAACAAACTTAAAGGTAGATTCAGCGATATGACGTAACAAACTTAAAGGTAGATTCAGCGATATGACGTAACAAACTTAAAGGTAGAGTCAGCGATATGACGTAACAAACTTAAAGGTAGAGTCAGCGATATGACGTAACAAACTTAAAGGTAGATTCAGCGATATGACGTTACAAACTTAAAGGTAGAGTCAGCGATATGACGTAACAAACTTAAAGGTAGATTCAGCGATATGACGTAACAAACTTAAAGGTAGAGTCAGCGATATGACGTAACAAACTTAAAGGTAGATTCAGCGATATGACGTAACAAACTTAAAGGTAGATTCAGAGATATGACGTAACAAACTTAAAGGTAGATTCAGATTCAACAAACTTAAAGGTAGAGTCATATGACGTAACAAACTTAAAGGTAGAGTCAGTGATATGACGTAACAAACTTAAAGGTAGATTCAGCGATATGACGTAACAAACTTAAAGGTAGAGTCAGCGATATGACGTAACAAACTTAAAGGTAGAGTCAGCGATATGACGTAGATGCACAAAGTAAACAGCATAATGGGTGAACTTCCATAACAACTAAGAGTATTGGAGAGCAAGGATAACCTTCTCTGCTGTTTTGGTCCCGTGACTACCACTCTGTAAGAGAGTGAAGAGAACCCTTGCACCTGGGCAGATACTGTGTGTGACTGTGTGAGAGAGAAGTCAGGCATCTTGCTCATCACAATATCTGTGGTGCTGCTCGTACAACATCATTTAGCTGATTCTACCTTTAAGCTCTAATCCTAGAATCTACCAGAAATCAGACCCCAACATCTACAAAACATTATATATTATTATATTATATGAGTTATTTACATTTTTATTACAAGTCTATTTAATAATTATTAATTCATTATTACATGAGATTGTCCATTTTAAATAACAACTACTTTTGACTTCAGGGATTCCTCAGAGCTGTAAGACTTGTGACCATGTTGAGGTAAGTCATTATGTCAATTCTTACTTTTACATACCTGCAGGAGTCAGGCACTGTCTCAAAGCCAGGTGTGTACTGACCAACCATTCATACTGGGATATAGACAGTCCTGTGTTCTGCTTTAGTAATATAAACACAGTCTCAAAGCCAGGTGTGTTCTGACCAACCAATCATACTGGGATATAGACAGTCCTGTGTTCTGCTTTAGTAATATAAACACAGTCTCAAAGCCAGGTGTGTACTGACCAACCATTCATACTGGGATATAGACAGTCCTGTGTTCTGCTTGTAGTCATGCAGGATTTTAGCTGTTTTCATATTTTATCATTAGACAGTTTAATTGATAAATCCCCAGCATTCCATGTAACATTGAATAAATACATTTGATTAGTTACTTTGGTTTAATTGACCAGTTTCCCGGACACATTAAGTCTTGTCCTGGACCTTAAAGAACTTTGTATTGAAACTTCCATTGAGCATGCTTTTTAGTCCAGCACTAGACTCAATTTGTGTCCAGGAAACAGGCCCCATATGTATTACTGACATGCTTGTCCTTGTTCAGGACTCCACACACAGACTTCAGATTGAACCCATGACTTCCACTGTCCAGGGAGTGACAATGTTCAGGTAAAATATCTACTTGTAACATTTCATTCCACCTGCTAGTGTATTTCCCCATTACCTTTGGGAATAGTCTTCTAATCCAACCTTTCCATTTGACCCTCTCTACCATATCTTGTTGTTGCTCTCAGGCACAAGACACCCAAAGGGAGTTATGAGTGCACAGTGTCTGGGCTCCGCTGGCTGTGTGAGAGAGATGTCATTCTGAAGTATCACTTCAGGAACTGGGAACCCTACAGTCAACTTCTGAAAGGCATGCAGTACACACAAGGTGGTCCATTGCTGGACATTACTATGGAGTTAGGTGAACTGGAGGAAGTTCATCTGCCACACTGTTTCTGTTTAGGTAAAACCATATAGAAATAGTATTCAGAAAGACATTTCCATGTAACTGAGTTTCACTTCCTGAGTTAATGAATTAACTGTTCTGGGAGTTTGAGTTTACTGTGATCTGGTACTGCATATTCTTTGTGTTTTAGTTGGATGAATAATACAATATTTGTCTTTGTCTCCTTTGTATTGTGTTGTTCAGGGACCAACCCTTCCCTGAGGAATGAGATGAAGATTCTTCATGTAGAGGAACATGGAGTGTCTTTAGAGGAAGTGCATGAGGTCACCAGATTCCATGCTAAGATTCTCCATCCCAAGTTCTCAGCTATCTCTGTTATACTGAGCTATATCCTTTCATGGAACGTAGATGTCCACTGTGAGCTGATGCTCTATCTTACAGTGAAAAGGGAAACATTAATTCCACGCCTATACCTGTTCCCTAGTGACCCCGGCCAAATACAGGTGAGGGACCATTATTATAGAGATGACCTTAAGACCTTAACTAACCACTGGTGCAGTTTATGTTGACACTCATTACATGAAGATAAGTGTGTTGCCAGTTTTCTGAATAATGTTTGAGTAAGACTATACATTGACTGGCTGGGTATTCCATGCCTCGTTTCGCAGGCTGTGGAACAACAGGAAATAAAGTTTCAAGGATCTAAAAGGTTTCCCAACACAAGACCAGAGCGGTCCTTCAAACTGAAGAGTTCCTTCAGACTGAACATTCCCTGTTCTACCTCCATCAATCCACCGGTACAGTTTTAGTAGACTAAGAACATGAATCTGATATTTAAGTCACATTTCAATGCATTGATCTCTCTCTCTCTCTTTCACCATCTCTCTCTCCCTCCAGAGGATTCATCTCATACATAGAGACACCACACCAAGCTTTTTCAGGGCGGTTGTGAAAATGACAGGGATTGACATTGCGATGGAATTATTTGGTGATGATGAGACGACAGCGTGGAAAGAAATAGTACCAACAGGTAGGAGCCTATGTCAATCATAACTTTGTACTTTAGTACCAGATGTTATTTAGAGTGATATAACCTAATTTTGTTTATCTTTCAGATGAATACGTCACTGACACCCGTTCAACTAGTAAGTAACCATGAGAGTTACAGAGCATTCGGAAAGTATTCAGACCCCTTGACTTTTGCCACTTTTTCTTACGTTACAGCCTTGTTCTAAAATCGATTCAATTGTTTTCTTTCCTCATCAATCTACACACAATACCCCATAATGACATCACAATACCCAATAATGACATCACAATACCCCATAATGACATCACAATACCCCAGAATGACAAAGCAAAAACAGATTTTTACATAAGTATTCAGAACCTTTACTCAGCATAGAGTTTCTCCCATTCTTCTCTGCATATCCTTTCAAGCTCTGTCAGGTTGGATGGGGAGTGTTGCTGCACAGCTATTTTAAGGTCTCTCCAGAGATGTTAGATCGGGTTCAAGTCTCTCATGGACATTCAGAGACTTGTCCCCAAGTCACTCCTGTATTTTCCTGACTGTGTGCTTAGGGATGTTGTCCTGTTGGAAGGTGAACCTTCGCCTCAGTCTAAGGTCCTGAGCGCTCTGGAGTAAGTTTTCATCAAGGATCTCTCTGTTCTTTAGTCCGTTCATCTTTCCCTTGATCCTAACTTGTCCCCCAGTCGCTGTCACTGAAAACATCCCCACAGTATGATGCTGCCACCTCCATGCTTCACTGTAGGGATGGTGACAGGTTTCTTCCAGATGTGAAGCTTGGCATTCAGGCCAAAGAGTTCAATCTGGGTTTCATCATACCCAGAGAATCTTGTTCCTGGTCTGAGAGTCTTATCATGCTTTTGTCAATCTCCAAGCAGGCTGTCATGTGTCTTTTACTGAGGAGTGGTTTCCGTCTGGCCACTCTGACATAAAGGCCTGATTGGTGGAGTGCTGCAGAGATGGTTGTCCTTATGGAAGGCTCTCTCATCTCCACAGAGGAACTCTGGAGCTCTGTCAGAGTGACCATTGGGTTCTTGATCACCTTCTTGACCAAGGCCCTTCTGTCCAGACTGCTCAGTTTGGCCGGGCGGGCCAGCTCTAGGAAGAGTCTTGTTGGTTTCAAACTTCTTCCATTTAAGAATGATGGCTACCACTGTGTTCTTGGGGATCTTCAATGCTGCAGATTTTTTTTGGTACCCTTCTCCAGATCTGGGCCTCGAGATGTTCTTTTTTTCAGAGCTCTACGGACAAATTCCTTCGACCTCATGGCTTAGTTTTTACTCTGACATGCACGGTCAACTGTGGGACTTTATATAGAAAGGTGTGTGCATTCCAATAAATTGAATTTACCACAGGTTCATTCCAATTAAGTTGTAGAAACATCTCAAGGATGATCAATGGAAACAAGATCCATCAGCTCGATTTGGAGTATCTTTTAATAAATGTGTAAAAATGAGCAAAAGCCTGTTTTTGCTTTGTCATGATGGGATGTTGTGTAATGATTGATTTTAGAAAAAGGCTGTAACGTAACAAAATGTGGAACAAGTCATATTTTCCGAATGCAATGTACAAACCAATGACTTGAGGGCCAGTCAACAGGGTTTACTGTAGGACCTGGACTAGTCCAGATTATAAAATATTGTCATCAAGAACAATGCGATCTCCTCCAGGACTTGATGTAGATTAGCCTGGTTCTGAATGCCCCAATGACATCTCCTCCAGGACTTGATGTATATTAGCCTGGATCTGAATGCCCCAATGACATCTCCTCCAGGACTTGATGTATATTAGCCTGGTTCTCAATGACCCAATGACATCTCCTCCAGGACTTGATTTAGATTAGCCTGGTTCTGAATGCCCCAATGACATCTCCTCCAGGACTTGATGTATATTAGCCTGGTTCTGAATGTCCCAATGACATCTCCTCCAGGACTTGATGTAGATTAGCCTGGTTCTGAATGCCCCAATGACATCTCCTCCAGGACTTGATGTAGATTAGCCTGGTTCTGAATGCCCCAATGACATCTCCTCCAGGACTTGATGTAGATTAGCCTGGTTCTGAAGCCCCAGTCTGTTTTTTATGTCTGTGAAACCGTCCCTAAATGTGAATATGTGGTATGTTCAGGTCGTTGTTTTCTCAATACTTTTATTTTACGAGTCTGCTTCTAAATGACTGAAATGTAAATGTACAAATATAGTTATTTTGTAACCTGACTCTCTCAGGTGCTGTGTTGGAGGCAGGAGGTCCGCCTGAGAGCAGTCTGACTGGTTCTACAAAACTGCAGCTGCGGTCTGTACGGACAGAGTTTGTGAAACGAGTGTCAAGACCTGTCCTGAATGAACTGCTGGACGGACTCCTGCAACACACAGTCATCAACCAGGAGGAAATGGAGTCAGTGAAGGTGATCGCTGAGAGGGCAGAGAAGGCACGTGACATCATCGACATGGTGTTGAGAAAAGGAACTGAGTCGTGTTCCAGGATGATCAACATTCTTCGGGAGATTGACCCCTATCTTTGGTCAATGCTTCAGATTAACAGTGTTGGGGTACCAACCTAATGGTAGAATGGATAGTAACAGTGTTGGCGTTCCAACCCAATGGTAGAATGGATAGTAACAGTGTTTGGGTACCAACCTAATGGTAGAATGGATAGTAACAGTGTTGGGGTACCAACCTAATGGTAGAATGGATAGTAACAGTGTTGGGGTACCAACCTAATGGTAGAATGGATAGTAACAGTGTTGGGGTACCAACCTAATGGTAGAATGGATAGTAACAGTGTTGGGGTACCAACCTAATGGAGAGTAACAGTGTTGGGGTACCAACTGGTGATGTGTGGGTCTCATCTGCAGTCCCCACGGTTAAATCTGTGTGTTTAGGGTCATGAAATACTGTGTGGATGAAGGGCAGGTGTCTGGTAGATCTGTGTGTTTAGAGTCATGAAATACTGTGTGGATGAAGGGCGTGTGTCTGGTAGATCTGTGTGTTTAGAGTCATGAAATACTGTGTGGATGAAGGGCAGGTGTCTGGTAGGTCTGTGTGTTTAGAGTCATGAAATACTGTGTGGATGAAGGGCAGGTGTGTCTGGTAGATCTGTGTGTTTAGAGTCATGAAATACTGTGTGGATGAAGGGCAGGTGTGTCTGGTAGATCTGTGTGTTTAGAGTCATGAAATACTGTGTGGATGAAGGGCAGGTGTGTCTGGTAGATCTGTGTGTTTAGAGTCATGAAATACTGGGTGGATGAAGGGCGTGTGTGTCTGGTAGATCTGTGTGTTTAGAGTCATGAAATACTGTGTGGATGAAGGGCAGGTGTGTCTGGTAGATCTGTGTGTTTAGAGTCATGAAATACTGTGTGGATGAAGGGCAGGTGTGTCTGGTAGATCTGTGTGTTTAGAGTCATGAAATACTGTGTGGATGAAGGGCAGGTGTGTCTGGTAGATCTGTGTGTTTAGAGTCATGAAATACTGTGTGGATGAAGGGCAGGTGTCTGGTAGGTCTGTGTGTTTAGAGTCATGAAATACTGTGTGGATGAAGGGCGTGTGTGTCTGGTAGATCTGTGTGTTTAGAGTCATGAAATACTGTGTGGATGAAGGGCAGGTGTGTCTGGTAGATCTGTGTGTTTAGAGTCATGAAATACTGTGTGGATGAAGGGCAGGTGTGTCTGGTAGATCTGTGTGTTTAGAGTCATGAAATACTGTGTGGATGAAGGGCAGGTGTGTCTGGTAGATCTGTGTGTTTAGAGTCATGAAATACTGTGTGGATGAAGGGCAGGTGTGTCTGGTAGATCTGTGTGTTTAGAGTCATGAAATACTGTGTGGATGAAGGGCAGGTGTGTCTGGTAGATCTGTGTGTTTAGAGTCATGAAATACTGTGTGGATGAAGGGCAGGTGTGTCTGGTAGATCTGTGTGTTTAGAGTCATGAAATACTGTGTGGATGAAGGGCAGGTGTGTCTGGTAGATCTGTGTGTTTAGAGTCATGAAATACTGTGTGGATGAAGGGCAGGTGTCTGGTAGATCTGTGTGTTTAGAGTCATGAAATACTGTGTGGATGAAGGGCAGGTGTGTCTGGTAGATCTGTGTGTTTAGAGTCATGAAATACTGTGTGGATGAAGGGCAGGTGTCTGGTAGATCTGTGTGTTTAGAGTCATGAAATACTGTGTGGATGAAGGGCAGGTGTCTGGTAGATCTGTGTGTTTAGAGTCATGAAATACTGTGTGGATGAAGGGCAGGTGTCTGGTAGGTCTGTGTGTTTAGAGTCATGAAATACTGTGTGGATGAAGGGCAGGTGTGTCTGGTAGGTCTGTGTGTTTAGAGTCATGAAATACTGTGTGGATGAAGGGCAGGTGTGTCTGGTAGATCTGTGTGTTTAGAGTCATGAAATACTGTGTGGATGAAGGGCGTGTGTCTGGTAGGTCTGTGTGTTTAGAGTCATGAAATACTGTGTGGATGAAGGGCAGGTGTGTCTGGTAGATCTGTGTGTTTAGAGTCATGAAATACTGTGTGGATGAAGGGCAGGTGTGTCTGGTAGATCTGTGTGTTTAGAGTCATGAAATACTGTGTGGATGAAGGGCAGGTGTGTCTGGTAGATCTGTGTGTTTAGAGTCATGAAATACTGTGTGGATGAAGGGCAGGTGTGTCTGGTAGATCTGTGTGTTTAGAGTCATGAAATACTGTGTGGATGAAGGGCAGGTGTGTCTGGTAGATCTGTGTGTTTAGAGTCATGAAATACTGTGTGGATGAAGGGCAGGTGTCTGGTAGATCTGTGTGTTTAGAGTCATGAAATACTGTGTGGATGAAGGGCAGGTGTCTGGTAGATCTGTGTGTTTAGAGTCATGAAATACTGTGTGGATGAAGGGCAGGTGTCTGGTAGGCGGGTTGAATGAAGTGAAAATAACACCTTAATGAAAATCCATAAATGTATCATTCTAATCATTCTAATCATTCTAATCATTCTAATCGTTCTAATCATTCTAATCATTCTAATCATTCTAATCATTCTAATTCTAGTGCAATTTACATTGAGGTTTTTCTTTCATTGTTTTACGTTATCTTGCATTATTAACATTTACATTTACATTTAAGTCATTTAGCAGACGCTCTTATCCAGAGCGACTTACAAAATTGGTGCATTCACCAATTAAGTCAGTCTGAGATATAATACCTAACTGTACCTAACTGTATGTGCACCAAATGCTTTTGGGAATGGTAAAAAATATAATATGTTTAGATGGGGTTGAATAAATAAAACAATCCTGTACTTTTAAAACAAACCGCTCCTCCTTCTCTGACCACAGTTCATGTTCTATATTAGCTGGTGGGGGGGGGGCTTTTCACTTCATCACATATAGTTGGGTGGTTGGGTTAATAGCAGTAGAGGACTACATTGGCCAACCAATAGAGGACTACCGTGGCCAACCAATAGAACACTACCATGGCCAACCAATAGAGGACCACCATGGCCAATCAATAGAGGACCACCATGGCCAACCAATAGAGGACCATAGAGGACCACCATGGCCAACCAATAGAGGACCACCGTGGCCAACCAATAGAGGACCATCATGGAAACAAGTCATTGACTTTGACTATTTATCCTCTGTCATTATGGGATAGATCTGTTGCCTGATGAAACATTTGGATGTATTTTAAATAGTCAAATAAAATAAAATCTAACTATAGTGATCAGACTGCATTGTAGTACCCAGTTACCACACACACACACACACACACACACACACACACACACACACACACACACACACACACACAGGTTTTGTTCTTCTAGCCTCGTGGTGACCGAACATTGATTTCCATTCAAAATCCTATCTTTTCTAACCCTTACCTTAACCTCAACCCATTTTAATTAACATTTTTAAATGAACCTTTATTTAACTGGGCAAGTCAGTTAAGAACACATTCTTATTTACAATGACGGCCTAGGAACAGTGGGTTAACTGCTTTTTTAAGGGGCAGAACGACAGATTTGAACCATTTACCCATAACCACAATTGTAAACCTAACTCTGAACCTAACCTCTTACCCTAAACTTAACTCTGAACCTAACCTCTTACCCTAATTGTAAACTTAACTCTAAACCTCTTACCATAATCTTATCTCTAAACCTAACCTCTTACCCTAAACTTAACTCTAAACCTAACCTCTTACCCTAAACTTAACTCTAAACCTAACCTCTTACCCTAATTGTAAACTTAGCTCTAAACCTAACCTCTTACCCTAATTGTAAACTTAGCTCTAAACCTAACCTCTTACCCTAAACTTAACACTAAACCTCTTACCCTAAACTTAACTCTAAACCTCTTACCCTAATTGTGAACTTAACTCTGAACCTAACCTCTTACCCTAAACCTAACTCTAAACCTCTTACCCTAAACTTAACTCTAAACCTAACCTCTTACCCTAAACTTAACTCTAAACCTAACCTCTTACCCTAAACTTAACTCTAAACCTAACCTCTTACCCTAAACTTAACTCTGAACCTAACCTCTTACCCTAAACCTAACTCTGAACCTAACCGCTTACCCTAAACTTAACTCTAAACCTAACCTCCTACCCTAAACTTAACTCTAAACCTAACCTCTTACCCTAAACTTAACTCTAAACCTAACCTCTTACCCTAAACTTAACTCTAAACCTAACCTCTTACCCTAATTGTAAACTTAGCTCTAAACCTAACCTCTTACCCTAATTGTGAACTTAACTCTGAACCTAAGCTCTTACCCTAAACCTAACTCTAAACCTCTTACCCTAAACTTAACTCTAAACCTAACCTCTTACCCTAATTGTAAACTTAGCTCTAAACCTAACCTCTTACCCTAATTGTGAACTTAACTCTGAACCTAAGCTCTTACCCTAAACCTAACTCTAAACCTCTTACGCTAAACTTAACTCTAAACCTAACCTCTTACCCTAAACTTAACTCTAAACCTAACCTCTTACCCTAAACTTAACACTAAACCTCTTACCCTAAACTTAACTCTAAACCTCTTACCCTAATTGTGAACTTAACTCTGAACCTAACCTCTTACCCTAAACCTAACTCTAAACCTCTTACCCTAAACTTAACTCTGAACCTAACCTCTTACCCTAAACTTAACTCTGAACCTAA
Source organism: Oncorhynchus nerka (assembly GCF_034236695.1). Lineage (NCBI taxonomy): Eukaryota > Metazoa > Chordata > Actinopteri > Salmoniformes > Salmonidae > Oncorhynchus > Oncorhynchus nerka. Next base: position 2,937,680 of record NC_088413.1, on the reverse strand, counting down.
CCTCTTACCCTAAACTTAACTCTAAACCTAACCTCCTACCCTAAACTTAACTCTAAACCTAACCTCTTACCCTAAACTTAACTCTAAACCTAACCTCTTACCCTAAACTTAACTCTAAACCTAACCTCTTACCCTAATTGTAAACTTAGCTCTAAACCTAACCTCTTACTGTAACGGTTCTCTAGGTGTGGTGAAGGAGAGTCGGACCAAACTGCAGCGTGTAGATTGCGATCCATGTTTAATGAAACAAACGTAAACACGAATAAACACAAAACACTACAAAACGTAATGAAAACCGAAACAGCCTATACTTGTCAACTAAATACAAAGACACTAAGGACAATCACCCACAACAAACTCAAAGAATATGGCTGCCTAAATATGGTTCCCAATCAGAGACAACGATAAGCACCTGTCTCTGATTGAGAACCACTCCAGACAGCCATAGACTTTGCTAGATAACCCCACTAGCTACAATCCCAAATATATACACACCAAAACCCCAAGACAAAACACACCACAATACAAAAACTCCATGCCACACCCTGGCCTGACCCAATACATGAAGAAAAACACAAAATACTTAGACCAGGGCGTGACACTTACCCTAAACTTAACACTAAACCTCTTACCCTAAACTTAACTCTAAACCTCTTACCCTAATTGTGAACTTAACTCTGAACCTAACCTTTTACCCTAAACCTAACTCTAAACCTCTTACCCTAAACTTAACTCTAAACCTAACCTCTTACCCTAAACTTAACTCTGAATCTAACCTCTTACCCTAAACCTAAATCTGAACCTAACCTCTTACCCTAAACTTAACTCTGAACCTAACCTCTTACCCTAAACTTAACTCTAAACCTAACCTCTTACCCTAAACTTAACTCTAAACCTAACCTCTTACCCTAAACTTAACTCTAAACCTAACCTCTTACCCTAAACTTAACTCTAAACCTAACCTCTTACCCTAAACTTAACTCTAAACCTAACCTCTCACCCTAAAGTTAACTCTAAACCTAACCCTTTTGTTTAAAACAGCATTTGTCCTCATGGGGGAAGTGGGAAATGTCCTCAAGGGGGATGTGGGAAATGTCCTCAAGGGGGATGTGGGAAATGTCCTCAAGGGGGATGTGGGAAATGTCCTCAAGGGGGATGTGGGAAATGTCCTCAAGGGGGATGTGGGAAATGTCCCCATGAAGGACACATTTCCTTGTTGGGACATTAAGATCCCCACAAGAATAGAAGAACCATTAAACACACAAATAACAGTTTATGTATTATGTATTGTATATATTTCAACTTGATTTAACTCGGCAAGTCAGTTAAGAACAAATTCTTATGTACAACGACGGCCTTAAGAACAGTGGGTTTAACTGCCTTGTTTAGAACGACAGATTTTTTTTAACCTTGTCTGTTCCGGGGATCCGCTCTAGCAACTTTTAGAGTTACCTGTCAAACGTTCTAAACCGCTAGGCTACCTGCCGCACCAATCAGATATGATCATAGATGAATAATAACAGTTTATTCATGATGTAGTATGTATTATTAATATAATAACGTCACTATCGTCACCATCGTCACTATTCTTATTATTATTGAAGGCGTAAGCATTTTCATAAGTATAAGGATGACGTGGGTAGAGGGGCTGATCGCAGAGCCTGTGGGAGGGGTTGTCAATATACACCAGCCACAAAGTCAAGATTGGCAAAGTGTTAGCAATGTGGTTTTGGTTAGGGTTGAGGTTGAGGTTATAAAAATCTAATTTTTAGAAGATAAATTGTAGATATATGCGGGTTTAGCCATAATTATGACTTTGTGGCTGTGGTAAACTAGTGACGACCACACGCGCACACCTCAGTGGCAAAACGAGGGGACGCGCCGTAGACGGACAGACAGCTAGAAATGGAAATGCAGACAAAATGCAGCGTCTCCGCTCTGTGAGCTGCATACACCAGATTCACTGCCCTAAATCCTCCCAATAAAGCTGTTGTCGTTGCAAAAAAAAAGAAGGGATTTAGGTTTAACAATCGTCCTTCGCGGCAGACAGCGTTTGGTGACTGGACTCTTCCGTTCTGTCGCTGCGGCAGAGCGTTCTTCTTCTCTTCAGTCGAGACAGGGCTGTTGTACAGAAGCCATCGCTGTATGATTCGCCTTGTTCTGCGCTGTTTTTCGGCTTTCTATCTATTCGTTCGTGCGGTAAAGCGCTGGTGGTGAAGTCAACGACAACGCTAGTGTGGATCTAGTGGGCGCATTACATCCATCTCTATCGCGTCTACGGTCTGCTACACTGCTGTCGCTTTCAGGATGGCGCTAACGATTTGCACGAGATTCACCGATGAATTCCAGCTTTTCGAGGAGCTGGGGAAGTAAGCGTGCATGTTTGGATTGTCTCGTGCATGTTTGGATTGTCTCGTGCATGTTTGGATTGTCTCGTGCATGTTTGGATTGTCTCGTGCATGTTTGGATTGTTATTGATATTATTTGTTATCCGGTAACAGTGTCCTACTTGTTATCATGTAATAGCCAGGCTATGCTGCTGCTCCTACCTTCGTTTAGGACGTGGATAGGGCACTGTGTGTGAGTGTGTGTGCGCGCGTGTGCACGCGACCTTCGGTTCATATGTGAATAGGCTACATAGACCGAAAAATTATATTTTCATAGCTCTATGGATGCCATACGGGATTGGATCAAAATGTCAAGCATTCCTATAGCCTATCATAGTTGACCTGGCCTTGTCTAGCCTTCCTATAGCCTATCATAGTTGACCTGGCCTTGTCAAGCATTCCTATAGCCTATCATAGTTGACCTGGCCTTGTCAACCATTCCTATAGCCTATCATAGTTGACCTGGCCTTGTCAACCATTCCTATAGCCTATCATAGTTGACCTGGCCTTGTCAAGCATTCCTATAGCCTACCATAGTTGACCTGGCCTTGTCAACCATTCCTATAGCCTACCATAGTTGACCTGGCCTTGTCAAGATATATTATTCCCTCGTCCTCTCTATAGTTTATTTATTTACACTTCCTGATGGTGGTCCATCTCTTATATATTCCATCTTTTATATAGTCCATCTCTTATATAGTTCATCTCTTATGGTGGTCCATCTCTTATCTCTTATATAGTTCATCTCTTATGGTGGTCCATCTCTTATATAATCCATCTCTTATATAGTCCATCTCTTATGGTGGTCCATCTCTTATCTCTTATATAGTCCATCTCTTATGGTGGTCCATCTCTTATATAGTCCATCTCTTTTCTCTTATATAGTCCATCTCTTATGGTGGTCCATCTCTTATATAGTCCATCTCTTATGCTGGTCCATCTCTTATGGTGGTCCATCTCTTATGTAGTCCATCTCTTATATAGTTCATCTCTTATATACTCCATCTCTTATGGTGGTCCATCTCTTATATAGTCCATCTCTTATATAGTCCATCTCTTATATAGTCCATCTCTTATATAGTCAATCTCTTATATAGTCCATCTCTTATATAATCCATCTCTTATATAGTCCATCTCTTATGGTGGTCCATCTCTTACGGTGGTCCATCTCTTATGGTGGTCCATCTCTTATATAGTCCATCTCTTATATAACCCAACTCTTATGTAGTCAATCTCTTATGGTTTTCCATCTCTTAAATAGTCCATCTCTTATATAGTCCATCTCTTATATAGTCCATCTCTTATCTCTTATATAGTCCATCTCTTATCGATTATATAGTCCATCTCTTATCTATTATATAGTCCATCTCTTATATAGTCCATCTCTTATATAGTCTATCTCTTATCTCTTATATAGTCCATCTCTTATTGATTATATAGTCCATCTCTTACCTATTATATAGTCCATCTCTTATATAGTCCATCTCTTATATAGTTCATCTCTTATGGTGGTCCATCTCTTATATAGTCCATCTCTTATATAGTCCATCTCTTATATAACCCAACTCTTATGTAGTCAATCTCTTATGGTTTTCCATCTCTTAAATAGTCCATCTCTTATATAGTCCATCTCTTATATAGTCCATCTCTTATATAGTCCATCTCTTATCTCTTATATAGTCCATCTCTTATCGATTATATAGTCCATCTCTTATCTATTATATAGTCCATCTCTTATATAGTCCATCTCTTATATAGTCTATCTCTTATCTCTTATATAGTCCATCTCTTATTGATTATATAGTCCATCTCTTACCTATTATATAGTCCATCTCTTATATAGTCCATCTCTTATATAGTTCATCTCTTATGGTGGTCCATCTCTTATATAATCCATCTCTTATATAGTCCATCTCTTATGGTGGTCCATCTCTTATCTCTTATATAGTCCATCTCTTATGGTGGTCCATCTCTTATATAGTCCATCTCTTTTCTCTTATATAGTCCATCTCTTATGGTGGTCCATCTCTTATATAGTCCATCTCTTATGCTGGTCCATCTCTTATGGTGGTCCATCTCTTATATAGTCCGTCTCATATATAGTCCATCTCTTATATAGTTCATCTCTTATATACTCCATCTCTTATGGTGGTCCATCTCTTATATAGTCCATCTCTTATATAGTCCATCTCTTATATAGTCCATCGCTTATATAGTCCATCTCATATATAGTCCATCTCTTATATAGTCAATCTCTTATGGTGGTCCATCTCTTATATAGTCCATCTCTTATATAACCCAACTCTTATATAGTCAATCTCTTATGGTTTTCCATCTCTTAAATAGTCCATCTCTTATATAGTCCATCTCTTATATAGTCCATCTCTTATATAGTCCAGTTCTTATCTCTTATATAGTCCATCTCTTATCGATTATATAGTCCATCTCTTATCTATTATATAGTCCATCTCTTATATAGTCCATCTCTTATATAGTCCATCTCTTATCTCTTATATAGTCCATCTCTTATTGATTATATAGTCCATCTCTTACCTATTATATAGTCCATCTCTTATATAGTCCATCTCTTTTCTCTTATGTAGTCCATCTCTTATTGATTATATAGTCCATCTCTTATCTATTATATAGTCCATCTCTTATATAGTCCATCTCTTATCTCTTATATAGTCCATCTCTTATTGATTATATAGTCCATCTCTTATTGATTATATAGTCCATCTCTTATTTATTTACACTTCCTGATGGTGGTCCATCTCTTATATAGTCCATCTCTGATATCGTCCATCTCTAATATAGCCCATCTCTTATTGATTATATAGTCCATCTCTTATCTATTATATAGTCCATCTCTTATATAGTCCATCTCTTATATAGTCCATCTCTTATGGTGGTCAATCTCTTATATAGTCCATCTCTTATATAGACCATCTCTTATGGTGGTCCATCTCTTATGTAGTCCATCTCTTATGGTTTTCCATCTCTTATATAGTCCATCTCTTATGGTGGTCCATCTCTTATGGTTTTCCATCTCTTATATAGTCCATCTCTTATGGTGGTCCATCTCTTATGGTTTTCCATCTGTTATATAGTCCATCTCTTATGGTGGTCCATCTCTTATGGTGGTCCATCTCTTATATAGTCCATCTCTTATGGTTTTCCATCTGTTATATAGTCCATCTCTTATGGTGGTCCATCTCTTATATAGTCCATCTCTTATATAGTCCATCTCTTATATAGTCCATCTCTTTTATAGTCCATCTCTTATATAGTCCATCTCTTATATAGTCCATCTCTTATATAGACCATCTCTTATGGTTTTCCATCTCTTATATAGTCCATCTCTTATATAGTCCATCTCTTATGGTTTTCCATCTCTTATATAGTCCATCTCTTATGGTTTTCCATCTCTTATATAGTCCATCTCTTATGGTTTTCCATCTCTTATATAGTCCATCTCTTATGGTGGTCCATCTCTTATGGTTTTCCATCTCTTATGGTGGTCCATCTCTTATATAGTCCATCTCTTATATAGTCTATCTCTTATCTCTTATATAGTCCATCTCTTATTGATTATATAGTCCATCTCTTACCTATTATATAGTCCATCTCTTATATAGTCCATCTCTTATATAGTCCATCTCTTATGGTTGTCCATCTCTTATATAGTCCATCTCTTATATAGTCCATCTCTTATATAACCCAACTCTTATGTAGTCAATCTCTTATGGTTTTCCATCTCTTAAATAGTCCATCTCTTATATAGTCCATCTCTTATATAGTCCATCTCTTACCTATTATATAGTCCATCTCTTATATAGTCCATCTCTTATATAGTTCATCTCTTATGGTGGTCCATCTCTTATATAATCCATCTCTTATATAGTCCATCTCTTATGGTGGTCCATCTCTTATCTCTTATATAGTCCATCTCTTATGGTGGTCCATCTCTTATATAGTCCATCTCTTTTCTCTTATATAGTCCATCTCTTATGGTGGTCCATCTCTTATATAGTCCATCTCTTATGCTGGTCCATCTCTTATGGTGGTCCATCTCTTATATAGTCCGTCTCATATATAGTCCATCTCTTATATAGTTCATCTCTTATATACTCCATCTCTTATGGTGGTCCATCTCTTATATAGTCCATCTCTTATATAGTCCATCTCTTATATAGTCCATCGCTTATATAGTCCATCTCATATATAGTCCATCTCTTATATAGTCAATCTCTTATGGTGGTCCATCTCTTATATAGTCCATCTCTTATATAGTCCATCTCTTATATAACCCAACTCTTATATAGTCAATCTCTTATGGTTTTCCATCTCTTAAATAGTCCATCTCTTATATAGTCCATCTCTTATATAGTCCATCTCTTATATAGTCCAGTTCTTATCTCTTATATAGTCCATCTCTTATCGATTATATAGTCCATCTCTTATCTATTATATAGTCCTTCTCTTATATAGTCCATCTCTTATCTATTATATAGTCCTTCTCTTATATAGTCCATCTCTTATATAGTCCATCTCTTATTGATTATATAGTCCATCTCTTACCTATTATATAGTCCATCTCTTATATAGTCCATCTCTTATATAGTCCATCTCTTATCTCTTATGTAGTCCATCTCTTATTGATTATATAGTCCATCTCTTATATAGTCCATCTCTTATTGATTATATAGTCCATCTCTTATTGATTATATAGTCCATCTCTTATTTATTTACACTTCCTGATGGTGGTCCATCTCTTATATAGTCCATCTCTGATATCGTCCATCTCTAATATAGCCCATCTCTTATTGATTATATAGTCCATCTCTTATCTATTATATAGTCCATCTCTTATATAGTCCATCTCTTATATAGTCCATCTCTTATATAGTCCATCTCTTATATAGTCCATCTCTTATGGTGGTCAATCTCTTATATAGTCCATCTCTTATATAGACCATCTCTTATGGTGGTCCATCTCTTATGTAGTCCATCTCTTATGGTTTTCCATCTCTTATATAGACCATCTCTTTTGGTGGTCCATCTCTTATATAGACCATCTCTTATGGTTTTCCATCTCTTATATAGTCCATCTCTTATGGTGGTCCATCTCTTATGGTTTTCCATCTGTTATATAGTCCATCTCTTATGGTGGTCCATCTCTTATGGTGGTCCATCTCTTATATAGTCCATCTCTTATGGTTTTCCATCTGTTATATAGTCCATCTCTTATGGTGGTCCATCTCTTATATAGTCCATCTCTTATATAGTCCATCTCTTATATAGTCCATCTCTTTTATAGTCCATCTCTTATATAGTCCATCTCTTATATAGTCCATCTCTTATATAGACCATCTCTTATATAGTCCATCTCTTATATAGTCCATCTCTTATGGTTTTCCATCTCTTATATAGTCCATCTCTTATGGTTTTCCATCTCTTATATAGTCCATCTCTTATGGTTTTCCATCTCTTATATAGTCCATCTCTTATGGTGGTCCATCTCTTATGGTTTTCCATCTCTTATGGTGGTCCATCTCTTATGGTGGTCCATCTCTTATATAGTCCATCTCTTATGGTGGTCCATCTCTTATGGTTTTCCATCTCGTATATAGTCCATCTCTTATATAGTCCATCTCTTATGGTTTTCCATCTCTTATATTGTCCATCTCTTATATAGTCCATCTCTTATATAGTCCATCTCTTATATAGTCCATCTATTATATAGTCCATCTCTTATGGTTTTCCATCTCTTATATAGTCCATCTCTTATATAGTCCATCTCTTATGGTTTTCCATCTCTTATATTGTCCATCTCTTATATAGTCCATCTCTTATATAGTCCATCTTTTATATAGTCCATCTATTATATAGTCCATCTCTTATATAGTTCATCTATTATATAGTCCATCTCTTATGGTGGTCCATCTCTTATATAGTCCATCTCTTATGGTGCTCCATGTCTTATAGAGTCCATCTCTTATGGTTTTCCATCTCTTATATAGTCCATCTCTTATGGTTTTCCATCTCTTATAGAGTCCATCTCTTATGGTTTTCCATCTCTTATATAGTCCATCTCTTATAGAGTCCATCTCTTATGGGTTTCCATCTCTTATATTGTCCATCTCTTATATAGTCCATCTCTTATGGTGGTCCATTTCTTATATAGTCCATCTCTTATGGTGCTCCATGTCTTATAGAGTCCATCTCTTATGGTTTTCCATCTCTTTTATAGTCCATCTCTTATATAGTCCATCTCTTATATAGTCCATCTCTTATATAATCCATCTCTTATATAGTCCATCTCTTATGGTGGTCCATCTCTTATATAATCCATCTCTTATATAGTCCATCTCTTATATAGTCATTCTCTTTTATAATCCATCTCTTATATAGTCCATCTCTTATGGTGGTCCATCTCTTACGGTGGTCCATCTCTTATGGTGGTCCATCTCTTATATAGTCCATCTCTTATATAGTCCATCTCTTATGGTTTTCCATCTCTTATATAGTCCATCTCTTATATAGTCCATCTCTTATGGTTTTCCATCTCTTATATAGTCCATCTCTTATATAGTCCATCTCTTATATAATCCATCTCTTATATAGTCCATCTCTTATATAATCCATCTCATATATAGTCCATCTCTTATATGGTCCGTCTCTTATATAGTCCATCTCTTATATAGTCCATCTCTTATATAGTTCATCTCTTATATACTCCATCTCTTATGGTGGTCCATCTCTTATGGTTTTCCATCTCTTATAGAGTCCATCTCTTATGGTTTTCCATCTCTTATATAGTCCATCTCTTATAGAGTCCATCTCTTATGGTTTTCCATCTCTTTTATAGTCCATCTCTTATATAGTCCATCTCTTATATAGTCCATCTCTTATATAATCCATCTCTTATATAGTCCATCTCTTATGGTGGTCCATCTCTTACGGTGGTCCATCTCTTATGGTGGTCCATCTCTTATATAGTCCATCTCTTATATAGTCCATCTCTTATGTAGTCCATCTCTTATGGTTTTCCATCTCTTATATAGTCCATCTCTTATATAGTCCATCTCTTATGGTTTTCCATCTCTTATATAGTCCATCTCTTATATAGTCCATCTCTTATATAGTCCATCTCTTATATAATCCATCTCTTATATAGTTCATCTCTTTTATGGTCCGTCTCTTATATAGTCCATCTCTTATATAGTCCATCTCTTATATAATCCATCTCTTATATAGTTCATCTCTTATATAGTCCGTCTCATATATAGTCCATCTCTTATATGGTCCATCTCTTATATAGTCCATCTCTTATATAGTCCATCTCTTATATAGTTCATCTCTTATATACTCCATCTCTTATGGTGGTCCATCTCTTATGGTTTTCCATCTCTTATAGAGTCCATCTCTTATGGTTTTCCATCTCTTATATAGTCCATCTCTTATAGAGTCCATCTCTTATGGGTTTCCATCTCTTATATTGTCCATCTCTTATATAGTCCATGTCTTATGGTGGTCCATTTCTTATATAGTCCATCTCTTATGGTGCTCCATGTCTTATATAGTCCATCTCTTATGGTTTTCCATCTCTTTTATAGTCCATCTCTTATATAGTCCATCTCTTATATAATCCATCTCTTATATAGTCCATCTCTTATGGTGGTCCATCTCTTACGGTGGTCCATCTCTTATGGTGGTCCATCTCTTATATAGTCCATCTCTTATATAGTCCATCTCTTATGGTTTTCCATCTCTTATATAGTCCATCTCTTATATAGTCCATCTCTTATGGTTTTCCATCTCTTATATAGTCCATCTCTTATATAGTCCATCTCTTATATAATCCATCTCTTATATAGTCCATCTCTTATATAATCCATTTCTTATATAGTTCATCTCTTTTATGGTCCGTCTCTTATATAGTCCATCTCTTATATGGTCCGTCTCTTATATAGTCCATCTCATATATAGTCCATCTCTTATATGGTCCGTCTCTTATATAGTCCATCTCTTATATAGTCCATCTCTTATATAGTCCATCTCTTATATAGTTCATCTCTGATATGGTCCATCTCTTATGCTGCTCCATCTCTTATATAGTCCATCTCTTATGGTGCTCCATCTCTTATATAGTCCATCTCTGATATGGTCCATCTCTTATGGTGCTCCATCTCTTGTATAGTCCATCTCTTATGGTGCTCCATCTCTTATATAGTCCATCTCTTATATAGTCCATCTCTTATCTCTTATATAGTCCATCTCTTATGGTGGTTCATCTCTTATATACTCCATCTCTTATGGTGGTCCATCTCTTATATAGTCCATCTCTTATATAGTCCATCTCTTATATAGTCCATCTCTTATATAGTCCATCTCATATATAGTCCATCTCTTATATAGTCAATCTCTTATGGTGGTCCATCTCTTATATAGTCCATCTCTTATATAGTCCATCTCTTATATTTATTTTTTATTTTTATTTCACCTTTATTTAACCAGGTAAGCAAGTTGAGAACAAGTTCTCATTTACAATTGCGACCTGGCCAAGATAAAGCAAAGCAGTTCGACACATACAACGACACAGAGTTACACATGGAGTAAAACAAACATACAGTCAATAATACAGTAAAAAAAAACAAGTCTATATACAATGTGAGCAAATTAGGTGAGAAGGGAGGTAAAGGCAAAAAAGGCCATGGTGGCAAAGTAAATACAATATAGCAAGTAAAACACTGGAATGGTAGTTTTGCAATGGAAGAATGTGCAAAGTAGAAATAAAAATAATGGGGTGCAAAGGAGCAAAATAAATAAATTAATTAAATACAGTTGGGAAAGAGGTAGTTGTTTGGGCTAAATTATAGGTGGGCTATGTACAGGTGCAGTAATCTGTAAGATGCTCTGACAGTTGGTGCTTAAAGCTAGTGAGGGAGATAAGTGTTTCCAATTTAAGAGATTTTTGTAGTTCGTTCCAGTCATTGGCAGCAGAGAACTGGAAGGAGAGGCGGCCAAAGAAAGAATTGGTTTTGGGGGTGACTAGAGAGATATACCTGCTGGAGCGTGTGCTACAGGTGGGAGATGCTATGGTGACCAGCGAGCTGAGATAAGGGGGACTTTACCTAGCAGGGTCTTGTAGATGACATGGAGCCAGTGGGTTTGGCGACGAGTATGAAGCGAGGGCCAGCCAACGAGAGCGTACAGGTCGCAATGGTGGGTAGTATATGGGGCTTTGGTGACAAAACGGATTGCACTGTGATAGACTGCATCCAATTTGTTGAGTAGGGTATTGGAGGCTATTTTGTAAATGACATCGCCAAAGTCGAGGATTGGTAGGATGGTCAATTTTACAAGGGTATGTTTGGCAGCATGAGTGAAGGATGCTTTGTTGCGAAATAGGAAGCCAATTCTAGATTTAACTTTGGATTGGAGATGTTTGATATGGGTCTGGAAGGAGAGTTTACAGTCTAACCAGACACCTAAGTATTTGTAGTTGTCCACGTATTCTAAGTCAGAGCCGTCCAGAGTAGTGATGTTGGACAGGCGGGTAGGTGCAGGTAGCGATCGGTTGAAGAGCATGCATTTAGTTTTACTTGTATTTAAGAGCAATTGGAGGCCACGGAAGGAGAGTTGTATGGCATTGAAGCTTGCCTGGAGGGTTGTTAACACAGTGTCCAAAGAAGGGCCGGAAGTATACAGAATGGTGTCGTCTGCGTAGAGGTGGATCAGAGACTCACCAGCAGCAAGAGCGACCTCATTGATGTATACAGAGAAGAGAGTCGGTCCAAGAATTGAACCCTGTGGCACCCCCATAGAGACTGCCAGAGGTCCGGACAGCAGACCCTCCGATTTGACACACTGAACTCTATCAGAGAAGTAGTTGGTGAACCAGGCGAGGCAATCATTTGAGAAACCAAGGCTGTCGAGTCTGCCGATGAGGATGCGGTGGTTGACAGAGTCGAAAGCCTTGGCCAGATCAATGAATACGGCTGCACAGTAATGTTTCTTATCGATGGCGGTTAAGATATCGTTTAGGACCTTGAGCGTGGCTGAGGTGCACCCATGACCAGCTCTGAAACCAGATTGCATAGCAGAGAAGGTATGGTGAGATTCGAAATGGTCGGTAATCTGTTTGTTGACTTGGCTTTCGAAGACCTTAGAATGGCATGGTAGGATAGATATAGGTCTGTAGCAGTTTGGGTCAAGAGTGTCCCCCCCTTTGAAGAGGGGGATGACCGCAGCTGCTTTCCAATCTTTGGGAATCTCAGATGACACGAAAGAGAGGTTGAACAGGCTAGTAATAGGGGTGGCAACAATTTCGGCAGATAATTTTAGAAAGAAAGGGTCCAGATTGTCTAGCCCGGCTGATTTGTAGGGGTCCAGATTTTTCAGCTCTTTCAGAACTTCAGCTGAATGGATTTGGGAGAAGGAGAAATGGGGAAGGCTTGGGCGAGTTGCTGTTGGGGGTGCAGTGCTGTTGACCGGGGTAGGAGTTGCCAGGTGGAAAGCATGGCCAGCCGTAGAAAAATGCTTATTGAAATTCTCAATTATGGTGGATTTATCAGTGGTGACAGTGTTTCCTATCTTGTGGGCAGCTGGGAGGAGGTGTTCTTATTCTCCATGGACTTTACAGTGTCCCAGAACTTTTTAGAGTTAGTGTTGCAGGAAGCAAATTTCTGCTTGAAAAAGCTAGCCTTGGCTTTTCTAACTGCCTGTGTATAACCCAACTCTTAAATAGTCAATCTCTTATGGTTTTCCATCTCTTAAATAGTCCATCTCTTATATAGTCCATCTCTTATATAGTCCATCTCTTATATAGTCCATCTCTTATCGATTATATAGTCCATCTCTTATCGATTATATAGTCCATCTCTTATCTATTATATAGTCCATCTCTTATCTCTTATATAGTCCATCTCTTATCGATTATATAGTCCATCTCTTATCTATTATATAGTCCATCTCTTATATAGTCCATCTCTTATATAGTCCATCTCTTATCTCTTATATAGTCCATCTCTTATTGATTATATAGTCCATCTCTTACCTATTATATAGTCCATCTCTTATATAGTCCATTTCTTATATAGTCCATCTCTTATCTCTTATATAGTCCATCTCTTATTGATTATATAGTCCATCTCTTATTGATTATATAGTCCATCTCTTATTTATTTACACTTCCTGATGGTGGTCCATCTCTTATATAGTCCATCTCTGATACCGTCCATCTCTAATATAGCCCATCTCTTATTGATTATATAGTCCATCTCTTATATAGTCCATCTCTTATATAGTCCATCTCTTATATAGTCCATCTCTTATGGTGGTCAATCTCTTATATAGTCCATCTCTTATATAGACCATCTCTTATGGTGGTCCATCTCTTATATAGTCCATCTCTTATGGTTTTCCATCTCTTATATAGTCCATCTCTTATTGATCCATCTCTTATATAGACCATCTCTTATGGTTTTCCATCTCTTATATAGTCCATCTCTATAGGTTTTCCATCTCTTATATAGTCCATCTCTTATGGTGGTCCATCTCTTATTGTTTCCCATCTCTTATATAGTCCATCTCTTATGGTTTTCCATCTGTTATATAGTCCATCTCTTATGGTGGTCCATCTCTTATATAGTCCATCTCTTATATAGTCCATCTCTTATATAGACCATCTCTTATATAGTCCATCTCTTATATAGTCCATCTCTTATATAGTCCATCTCTTATGGTGGTCAATCTCTTATATAGTCCATCTCTTATATAGACCATCTCTTATGGTGGTCCATCTCTTATATAGTCCATCTCTTATGGTTTTCCATCTCTTATATAGACCATCTCTTTTGGTGGTCCATCTCTTATATAGACCATCTCTTATGGTTTTCCATCTCTTATATAGTCCATCTCTTATGGTGGTCCATCTCTTATGGTTTTCCATCTCTTATATAGTCCATCTCTTATGGTGGTCCATCTCTTATTGTTTCCCATCTCTTATATAGTCCATCTCTTATGGTTTTCCATCTGTTATATAGTCCATCTCTTATGGTGGTCCATCTCTTATATAGTCCATCTCTTATATAGTCCATCTCTTATATAGTCCATCTCTTATATAGACCATCTCTTATATAGTCCATCTCTTATGGTGGTCCATCTCTTATGGTTTTCCATCTCTTATGGTGGTCCATCTCTTATGGTTTTCCATCTCTTATGGTGGTCCATCTCTTATATAGTCCATCTCTTATATAGTCCATCTCTTATGGTTTTCCATCTCTTATATTGTCCATCTCTTATATAGTCCATCTCTTATGGTTTTCCATCTCTTATATTGTCCATCTCTTATGGTTTTCCATCTGTTATATAGTCCATCTCTTATGGTGGTCCATCTCTTATGGTGGTCCATCTCTTATATAGTCCATCTCTTATATAGTCCATCTCTTATATAGTCCATCTCTTATATAGACCATCTCTTATGGTTTTCCATCTCTTATATAGTCCATCTCTCATGGTGGTCCATCTCTTATGGTTTTCCATCTCTTATATAGTCCATCTCTTATATAGTCCATCTCTTATGGTTTTCCATCTCTTATATTGTCCATCTCTTATGGTTTTCCATCTGTTATATAGTCCATCTCTTATGGTGGTCCATCTCTTATGGTGGTCCATCTCTTATATAGTCCATCTCTTATATAGTCCATCTCTTATATAGTCTATCTCTTATGGTGGTCCATCTCATATATAGACCATCTCATATATAGACCATCTCTTATGGTGGTCCATCTCTTATGGTTTTCCATCTCTTATATAGTCCATCTCTTATATAGTCCATCTCTTATGGTTTTCCATCTCTTATATAGTCCATCTCTTATGGTTTTCCATCTCTTATATAGTCCATCTCTTATATAGTCCATCTCTTATATAGACCATCTCTTATGGTTTTCCATCTCTTATATAGTCCATCTCTTATGGTGGTCCATCTCTTATGGTTTTCCATCTCTTATATAGTCCATCTCTTATGGTGGTCCATCTCTTATGGTTTTCCATCTCTTATGGTGGTCCATCTCTTATATAGTCCATCTCTTATGGTGGTCCATCTCTTATGGTTTTCCATCTCTTATATAGTCCATCTCTTATATAGTCCATCTCTTATGGTTTTCCATCTCTTATATTGTCCATCTCTTATATAGTCCATCTCTTATATAGTCCATCTCTTATATAGTCCATCTATTATATAGTCCATCTCTTATGGTTTTCCATCTATTATATAGTCCATCTCTTATATAGTCCATCTCTTATGGTTTACCATCTCTTATATTGTCCATCTCTTATATAGTCCATCTCTTATATAGTCCATCTTTTATATAGTCCATCTTTTATATAGTCCATCTATTATATAGTCCATCTCTTATGGTGCTCCATCTCTTATATAGTCCATCTCTTATGGTGGTCCATCTCTTATATAGTCCATCTCTTATGGTGCTCCATGTCTTATAGAGTCCATCTCTTATGGTTTTCCATCTCTTATATAGTCCATCTCTTATGGTTTTCCATCTCTTATAGAGTCCATCTCTTATGGTTTTCCATCTCTTATATAGTCCATCTCTTATAGAGTCCATCTCTTATGGGTTTCCATCTCTTATATTGTCCATCTCTTATAGAGTCCATCTCTTATGGGTTTCCATCTCTTATGGTGGTCCATTTCTTATATAGTCCATCTCTTATGGTGCTCCATGTCTTATAGAGTCCATCTCTTATGGTTTTCCATCTCTTTTATAGTCCATCTCTTATATAGTCCATCTCTTATATAGTCTATCTCTTATATAGTCCATCTCTTACGGTGGTCCATCTCTTATGGTGGTCCATCTCTTATGGTGGTCCATCTCTTATATAGTCCATCTCTTATATAGTCCATCTCTTATGTAGTTCTCTTATGGTTTTCCATCTCTTATATAGTCCATCTCTTATATAGTCCATCTCTTATGGTTTTCCATCTCTTATATAGTCCATCTCTTATATAGTCCATCTCTTATATAATCCATCTCTTATATAGTCCATCTCTTATATAATCCATCTCTTATATAGTCCATCTCTTTTATGGTCCGTCTCTTATATAGTCCATCTCTTATATAGTCCATCTCTTATATAATCCATCTCTTATATAGTTCATCTCTTATATAGTCCGTCTCTATATAGTCCATCTCTTATATGGTCCATCTCTTATATAGTCCATCTCTTATATAGTCCATCTCTTATCTTTCTTATATAGTCCATCTCTTATGGTGGTCCATCTCTTATGGTTTTCCATCTCTTATAGAGTCCATCTCTTATGGTTTTCCATCTCTTATATAGTCCATCTCTTATAGAGTCCATCTCTTATGGGTTTCCATCTCTTATATTGTCCATCTCTTATATAGTCCATCTCTTATGGTGGTCCATTTCTTATATAGTCCATCTCTTATGGTGCTCCATGTCTTATAGAGTCCATCTCTTATGGTTTTCCATCTCTTTTATGGTCCATCTCTTATATAGTCCATCTCTTATATAGTCCATCTCTTATATAATCCATCTCTTATATAGTTCATCTCTTATATAGTCCGTCTCTATATAGTCCATCTCTTATATGGTCCATCTCTTATATAGTCCATCTCTTATATAGTCCATCTCTTATATTTTCCATCTCTTATATACTCCATCTCTTATGGTGGTCCATCTCTTATGGTTTTCCATCTCTTATAGAGTCCATCTCTTATGGTTTTCCATCTCTTATATAGTCCATCTCTTATATAGTCCATCTCTTATATAGACCATCTCTTATGGTTTTCCATCTCTTATATAGTCCATCTCTTATGGTGGTCCATCTCTTATGGTTTTCCATCTCTTATATAGTCCATCTCTTATGGTGGTCCATCTCTTATGGTTTTCCATCTCTTATATGGTCCATCTCTTATATAGTCCATCTCTTATGGTGGTCCATCTCTTATGGTTTTCCATCTCTTATATAGTCCATCTCTTATATAGTCCATCTCTTATGGTTTTCCATCTCTTATATTGTCCATCTCTTATATAGTCCATCTCTTATATAGTCCATCTCTTATATAGTCCATCTCTTATGGTTTTCCATCTATTATATAGTCCATCTCTTATATAGTCCATCTCTTATGGTTTACCATCTCTTATATTGTCCATCTCTTATATAGTCCATCTCTTATGGTTTCCATCTCTTATGGTGGTCCATTTCTTATATAGTCCATCTCTTATGGTGCTCCATGTCTTATAGAGTCCATCTCTTATGGTTTTCCATCTCTTTTATAGTCCATCTCTTATATAGTCCATCTCTTATATAGTCCATCTCTTATATAGTCCATCTCTTACGGTGGTCCATCTCTTATGGTGGTCCATCTCTTATATAGTCCATCTCTTATATAGTCCATCTCTTATGTAGTCCATCTCTTATGGTTTTCCATCTCTTATATAGTCCATCTCTTATATAGTCCATCTCTTATGGTTTTCCATCTCTTATATAGTCCATCTCTTATATAGTCCATCTCTTATATAATCCATCTCTTATATAGTCCATCTCTTATATAATCCATCTCTTATATAGTCCATCTCTTTTGGTGGTCCATCTCTTATATAGTCCATCTCTTATATAGTCCATCTCTTATATAATCCATCTCTTATATAGTTCATCTCTTATATAGTCCGTCTCATATATAGTCCATCTCTTATATAGTCCATCTCTTATATAGTCCATCTCTTATATAGTCCATCTCTTATATAGTTCATCTCTTATATACTCCATCTCTTATGGTGGTCCATCTCTTATGGTTTTCCATCTCTTATAGAGTCCATCTCTTATGGTTTTCCATCTCTTATATAGTCCATCTCTTATATAGTCCATCTCTTATATAGACCATCTCTTATGGTTTTCCATCTCTTATATAGTCCATCTCTTATGGTGGTCCATCTCTTATGGTTTTCCATCTCTTATATAGTCCATCTCTTATGGTGGTCCATCTCTTATGGTTTTCCATCTCTTATGGTGGTCCATCTCTTATATAGTCCATCTCTTATGGTGGTCCATCTCTTATGGTTTTCCATCTCTTATATAGTCCATCTCTTATATAGTCCATCTCTTATGGTTTTCCATCTCTTATATTGTCCATCTCTTATATAGTCCATCTCTTATATAGTCCATCTCTTATATAGTCCATCTATTATATAGTCCATCTCTTATGGTTTTCCATCTATTATATAGTCCATCTCTTATATAGTCCATCTCTTATGGTTTACCATCTCTTATATTGTCCATCTCTTATATAGTCCATCTCTTATATAGTCCATCTTTTATATAGTCCATCTTTTATATAGTCCATCTATTATATAGTCCATCTCTTATGGTGCTCCATCTCTTATATAGTCCATCTCTTATGGTGGTCCATCTCTTATATAGTCCATCTCTTATGGTGCTCCATGTCTTATAGAGTCCATCTCTTATGGTTTTCCATCTCTTATATAGTCCATCTCTTATGGTTTTCCATCTCTTATAGAGTCCATCTCTTATGGTTTTCCATCTCTTATATAGTCCATCTCTTATAGAGTCCATCTCTTATGGGTTTCCATCTCTTATATTGTCCATCTCTTATAGAGTCCATCTCTTATGGGTTTCCATCTCTTATGGTGGTCCATTTCTTATATAGTCCATCTCTTATGGTGCTCCATGTCTTATAGAGTCCATCTCTTATGGTTTTCCATCTCTTTTATAGTCCATCTCTTATATAGTCCATCTCTTATATAGTCTATCTCTTATATAGTCCATCTCTTACGGTGGTCCATCTCTTACGGTGGTCCATCTCTTATGGTGGTCCATCTCTTATATAGTCCATCTCTTATATAGTCCATCTCTTATGTAGTCCATCTCTTATGGTTTTCCATCTCTTATATAGTCCATCTCTTATATAGTCCATCTCTTATGGTCTCTTATATAGTCCATCTCTTATATAGTCCATCTCTTATATAATCCATCTCTTATATAGTCCATCTCTTATATAATCCATCTCTTATATAGTTCATCTCTTTTATGGTCCGTCTCTTATATAGTCCATCTCTTATATAGTCCATCTCTTATATAATCCATCTCTTATATAGTTCATCTCTTATATAGTCCGTCTCATATATAGTCCATCTCTTATATGGTCCATCTCTTATATAGTCCATCTCTTATATAGTTCATTTCTTATATACTCCATCTCTTATGGTGGTCCATCTCTTATGGTTTTCCATCTCTTATAGAGTCCATCTCTTATGGTTTTCCATCTCTTATATAGTCCATCTCTTATATTGTCCATCTCTTATATAGTCCATCTCTTATATAGTCCATCTTTTATGTAGTCCATCTTTTATATAGTCCATCTATTATATAGTCCATCTCTTATGGTGCTCCATCTCTTATATAGTCCATCTCTTATGGTGGTCCATCTCTTATATAGTCCATCTCTTATGGTGCTCCATGTCTTATAGAGTCCATCTCTTATGGTTTTCCATCTCTTATATAGTCCATCTCTTATGGTTTTCCATCTCTTATAGAGTCCATCTCTTATGGTTTTCCATCTCTTATATAGTCCATCTCTTATAGAGTCCATCTCTTATGGGTTTCCATCTCTTATATTGTCCATCTCTTATATAGTCCATCTCTTATGGTGGTCCATTTCTTATATAGTCCATCTCTTATGGTGCTCCATGTCTTATAGAGTCCATCTCTTATGGTTTTCCATCTCTTTTATGGTCCGTCTCTTATATAGTCCATCTCTTATATAGTCCATCTCTTATATAATCCATCTCTTATATAGTCCGTCTCATATATAGTCCATCTCTTATATGGTCCATCTCTTATATAGTCCATCTCTTATATAGTCCATCTCTTATATAGTTCATCTCTTATATACTCCATCTCTTATGGTGGTCCATCTCTTATATAGTCCATCTCTTATGGTGGTCCATCTCTTATGGTTTTCCATCTCTTATATGGTCCATCTCTTATGGTTTTCCATCTCTTATGGTGGTCCATCTCTTATATAGTCCATCTCTTATGGTGGTCCATCTCTTATGGTTTTCCATCTCTTATATAGTCCATCTCTTATATAGTCCATCTCTTATATAGTCCATCTATTATATAGTCCATCTCTTATATAGTCCATCTCTTATGGTTTACCATCTCTTATATTGTCCATCTCTTATATAGTCCATCTCTTATATAGTCCATCTTTTATATAGTCCATCTTTTATATAGTCCATCTATTATATAGTCCATCTCTTATGGTGCTCCATCTCTTATATAGTCCATCTCTTATGGTGGTCCATCTCTTATATAGTCCATCTCTTATGGTGCTCCATGTCTTATAGAGTCCATCTCTTATGGTTTTCCATCTCTTATATAGTCCATCTCTTATGGTTTTCCATCTCTTATAGAGTCCATCTCTTATGGTTTTCCATCTCTTATATAGTCCATCTCTTATAGAGTCCATCTCTTATGGGTTTCCATCTCTTATATTGTCCATCTCTTATAGAGTCCATCTCTTATGGGTTTCCATCTCTTATGGTGGTCCATTTCTTATATAGTCCATCTCTTATGGTGCTCCATGTCTTATAGAGTCCATCTCTTATGGTTTTCCATCTCTTTTATAGTCCATCTCTTATATAGTCCATCTCTTATATAGTCTATCTCTTATATAGTCCATCTCTTACGGTGGTCCATCTCTTACGGTGGTCCATCTCTTATGGTGGTCCATCTCTTATATAGTCCATCTCTTATATAGTCCATCTCTTATGTAGTCCATCTCTTATGGTTTTCCATCTCTTATATAGTCCATCTCTTATATAGTCCATCTCTTATGGTTTTCCATCTCTTATATAGTCCATCTCTTATATAGTCCATCTCTTATATAATCCATCTCTTATATAGTCCATCTCTTATATAATCCATCTCTTATATAGTTCATCTCTTTTATGGTCCGTCTCTTATATAGTCCATCTCTTATATAGTCCATCTCTTATATAATCCATCTCTTATATAGTTCATCTCTTATATAGTCCGTCTCATATATAGTCCATCTCTTATATGGTCCATCTCTTATATAGTCCATCTCTTATATAGTCCATCTCTTATATAGTTCATTTCTTATATACTCCATCTCTTATGGTGGTCCATCTCTTATGGTTTTCCATCTCTTATAGAGTCCATCTCTTATGGTTTTCCATCTCTTATATAGTCCATCTCTTATAGAGTCCATCTCTTATGGGTTTCCATCTCTTATATTGTCCATCTCTTATATAGTCCATCTCTTATGGTGGTCCATTTCTTATATAGTCCATCTCTTATGGTGCTCCATGTCTTATAGAGTCCATCTCTTATGGTTTTCCATCTCTTTTATGGTCCGTCTCTTATATAGTCCATCTCTTATATAGTCCATCTCTTATATAATCCATCTCTTATATAGTTCATCTCTTATATAGTCCGTCTCATATATAGTCCATCTCTTATATGGTCCATCTCTTATATAGTCCATCTCTTATATAGTCCATCTCTTATATAGTTCATCTCTTATATACTCCATCTCTTATGGTGGTCCATCTCTTATGGTTTTCCATCTCTTATAGAGTCCATCTCTTATGGTTTTCCATCTCTTATATAGTCCATCTCTTATATAGTCCATCTCTTATATAGACCATCTCTTATGGTTTTCCATCTCTTATATAGTCCATCTCTTATGGTGGTCCATCTCTTATGGTTTTCCATCTCTTATATAGTCCATCTCTTATGGTGGTCCATCTCTTATGGTTTTCCATCTCTTATGGTGGTCCATCTCTTATATAGTCCATCTCTTATGGTGGTCCATCTCTTATGGTTTTCCATCTCTTATATAGTCCATCTCTTATATAGTCCATCTCTTATGGTTTTCCATCTCTTATATTGTCCATCTCTTATATAGTCCATCTCTTATATAGTCCATCTATTATATAGTCCATCTCTTATGGTTTTCCATCTATTATATAGTCCATCTCTTATATAGTCCATCTCTTATGGTTTACCATCTCTTATATTGTCCATCTCTTATAGAGTCCATCTCTTATGGGTTTCCATCTCTTATGGTGGTCCATTTCTTATATAGTCCATCTCTTATGGTGCTCCATGTCTTATAGAGTCCATCTCTTATGGTTTTCCATCTCTTTTATAGTCCATCTCTTATATAGTCCATCTCTTATATAGTCTATCTCTTATATAGTCCATCTCTTACGGTGGTCCATCTCTTATGGTGGTCCATCTCTTATATAGTCCATCTCTTATATAGTCCATCTCTTATGTAGTCCATCTCTTATGGTTTTCCATCTCTTATATAGTCCATCTCTTATATAGTCCATCTCTTATGGTTTTCCATCTCTTATATAGTCCATCTCTTATATAGTCCATCTCTTATATAATCCATCTCTTATATAGTCCATCTCTTATATAATCCATCTCTTATATAGTTCATCTCTTTTATGGTCCGTCTCTTATATAGTCCATCTCTTATATAGTCCATCTCTTATATAATCCATCTCTTATATAGTTCATCTCTTATATAGTCCGTCTCATATATAGTCCATCTCTTATATGGTCCATCTCTTATATAGTCCATCTCTTATATAGTCCATCTCTTATATAGTTCATCTCTTATATACTCCATCTCTTATGGTGGTCCATCTCTTATGGTTTTCCATCTCTTATAGAGTCCATCTCTTATGGTTTTCCATCTCTTATATAGTCCATCTCTTATATAGTCCATCTCTTATATAGACCATCTCTTATGGTTTTCCATCTCTTATATAGTCCATCTCTTATGGTGGTCCATCTCTTATGGTTTTCCATCTCTTATATAGTCCATCTCTTATGGTGGTCCATCTCTTATGGTTTTCCATCTCTTATGGTGGTCCATCTCTTATATAGTCCATCTCTTATGGTGGTCCATCTCTTATGGTTTTCCATCTCTTATATAGTCCATCTCTTATATAGTCCATCTCTTATGGTTTTCCATCTCTTATATTGTCCATCTCTTATATAGTCCATCTCTTATATAGTCCATCTCTTATATAGTCCATCTCTTATATAGTCCATCTCTTATATAGTCCATCTCTTATATAGTCCATCTCTTATGGTTTTCCATCTCTTATTTGTCCATCTCTTATATAGTCCATCTCTTATATAGTCCATCTTTTATATAGTCCATCTTTTATATAGTCCATCTCTTATATAGTCCATCTCTTATATAGTCCATCTATTATATAGTCCATCTCTTATGGTTTTCCATCTATTATATAGTCCATCTCTTATATAGTCCATCTCTTATGGTTTACTCTCTTATATTGTCCATCTCTTATATAGTCCATCTCTTATATAGTCCATCTTTTATATAGTCCATCTTTTATATAGTCCATCTATTATATAGTCCATCTCTTATGGTGCTCCATCTCTTATATAGTCCATCTCTTATATGGTCCATCTCTTATATAGTCCATCTCTTATGGTGCTCCATGTCTTATAGAGTCCATCTCTTATGGTTTTCCATCTCTTATATAGTCCATCTCTTATATTTTCCATCTCTTATAGAGTCCATCTCTTATGGTTTTCCATCTCTTATATAGTCCATCTCTTATAGAGTCCATCTCTTATGGGTTTCCATCTCTTATATTGTCCATCTCTTATAGAGTCCATCTCTTATGGGTTTCCATCTCTTATGGTGGTCCATTTCTTATATAGTCCATCTCTTATGGTGCTCCATGTCTTATAGAGTCCATCTCTTATGGTTTTCCATCTCTTTTATAGTCCATCTCTTATATAGTCCATCTCTTATATAGTCTATCTCTTATATAGTCCATCTCTTATGGTCCATCTCTTACGGTGGTCCATCTCTTATGGTGGTCCATCTCTTATATAGTCCATCTCTTATATAGTCCATCTCTTATGTAGTCCATCTCTTATGGTTTTCCATCTCTTATATAGTCCATCTCTTATATAGTCCATCTCTTATGGTTTTCCATCTCTTATATAGTCCATCTCTTATATAGTCCATCTCTTATATAATCCATCTCTTATATAGTCCATCTCTTATATAATCCATCTCTTATATAGTTCATCTCTTTTATGGTCCGTCTCTTATATAGTCCATCTCTTATATAGTCCATCTCTTATATAATCCATCTCTTATATAGTTCATCTCTTATATAGTCCGTCTCATATATAGTCCATCTCTTATATGGTCCATCTCTTATATAGTCCATCTCTTATATAGTTCATTTCTTATATACTCCATCTCTTATGGTGGTCCATCTCTTATGGTTTTCCATCTCTTATAGAGTCCATCTCTTATGGTTTTCCATCTCTTATATAGTCCATCTCTTATATTGTCCATCTCTTATATAGTCCATCTCTTATATAGTCCATCTTTTATATAGTCCATCTTTTATATAGTCCATCTATTATATAGTCCATCTCTTATGGTGCTCCATCTCTTATATAGTCCATCTCTTATGGTGGTCCATCTCTTATATAGTCCATCTCTTATGGTGCTCCATGTCTTATAGAGTCCATCTCTTATGGTTTTCCATCTCTTATATAGTCCATCTCTTATGGTTTTCCATCTCTTATAGAGTCCATCTCTTATGGTTTTCCATCTCTTATATAGTCCATCTCTTATAGAGTCCATCTCTTATGGGTTTCCATCTCTTATATTGTCCATCTCTTATATAGTCCATCTCTTATGGTGGTCCATTTCTTATATAGTCCATCTCTTATGGTGCTCCATGTCTTATAGAGTCCATCTCTTATGGTTTTCCATCTCTTTTATGGTCCGTCTCTTATATAGTCCATCTCTTATATAGTCCATCTCTTATATAATCCATCTCTTATATAGTTCATCTCTTATATAGTCCGTCTCATATATAGTCCATCTCTTATATGGTCCATCTCTTATATAGTCCATCTCTTATATAGTCCATCTCTTATATAGTTCATCTCTTATATAGTCCATCTCTTATGGTGGTCCATCTCTTATGGTTTTCCATCTCTTATATCCATCTCTTATGGTTTTCCATCTCTTATATAGTCCATCTCTTATATA
This sequence comes from Oncorhynchus nerka, assembly GCF_034236695.1. Lineage (NCBI taxonomy): Eukaryota > Metazoa > Chordata > Actinopteri > Salmoniformes > Salmonidae > Oncorhynchus > Oncorhynchus nerka. The sequence continues at coordinate 2,912,125 of NC_088413.1, read as the reverse complement.
GTCCATCTCTTATATAGTCCATCTCTTATGGTTTTCCATCTCTTATATAGTCCATCTCTTATGGTGGTCCATCTCTTATGGTTTTCCATCTCTTATATAGTCCATCTCTTATGGTGGTCCATCTCTTATGGTTTTCCATCTCTTATGGTGGTCCATCTCTTATATAGTCCATCTCTTATGGTGGTCCATCTCTTATGGTTTTCCATCTCTTATATAGTCCATCTCTTATATAGTCCATCTCTTATGGTTTTCCATCTCTTATATTGTCCATCTCTTATATAGTCCATCTCTTATATAGTCCATCTCTTATATAGTCCATCTCTTATGGTTTTCCATCTATTATATAGTCCATCTCTTATATAGTCCATCTCTTATGGTTTACCATCTCTTATATTGTCCATCTCTTATAGAGTCCATCTCTTATGGGTTTCCATCTCTTATGGTGGTCCATTTCTTATATAGTCCATCTCTTATGGTGCTCCATCTCTTATAGAGTCCATCTCTTATGGTTTTCCATCTCTTTTATAGTCCATCTCTTATATAGTCCATCTCTTATATAGTCTATCTCTTATCCATCTCTTACGGTGGTCCATCTCTTATATGGTCCATCTCTTATATAGTCCATCTCTTATATAGTCCATCTCTTATGTAGTCCATCTCTTATGGTTTTCCATCTCTTATATAGTCCATCTCTTATATAGTCCATCTCTTATGGTTTTCCATCTCTTATATAGTCCATCTCTTATATAGTCCATCTCTTATATAATCCATCTCTTATATAGTCCATCTCTTATATAATCCATCTCTTATATAGTTCATCTCTTTTATGGTGGTCCATCTCTTATATAGTCCATCTCTTATATAATCCATCTCTTATATAGTTCATCTCTTATATAGTCCATCTCATATATAGTCCATCTCTTATATGGTCCATCTCTTATATAGTCCATCTCTTATATAGTCCATCTCTTATATAGTTCATCTCTTATATAGTCCATCTCTTATATAGTCCATCTCTTATGGTTTTCCATCTCTTATATAGTCCATCTCTTATGGTTTTCCATCTCTTATATAGTCCATCTCTTATATAGTCCATCTCTTATATAGACCATCTCTTATGGTTTTCCATCTCTTATATAGTCCATCTCTTATGGTGGTCCATCTCTTATGGTTTTCCATCTCTTATATAGTCCATCTCTTATGGTGGTCCATCTCTTATGGTTTTCCATCTCTTATGGTGGTCCATCTCTTATATAGTCCATCTCTTATGGTGGTCCATCTCTTATGGTTTTCCATCTCTTATATAGTCCATCTCTTATATAGTCCATCTCTTATGGTTTTCCATCTCTTATATTGTCCATCTCTTATATAGTCCATCTCTTATATAGTCCATCTCTTATATAGTCCATCTATTATATAGTCCATCTCTTATGGTTTTCCATCTATTATATAGTCCATCTCTTATATAGTCCATCTCTTATGGTTTACCATCTCTTATATTGTCCATCTCTTATATAGTCCATCTCTTATATAGTCCATCTTTTATATAGTCCATCTTTTATATAGTCCATCTATTATATAGTCCATCTCTTATGGTGCTCCATCTCTTATATAGTCCATCTCTTATGGTGGTCCATCTCTTATATAGTCCATCTCTTATGGTGCTCCATGTCTTATAGAGTCCATCTCTTATGGTTTTCCATCTCTTATATAGTCCATCTCTTATGGTTTCCATCTCTTATAGAGTCCATCTCTTATGGTTTTCCATCTCTTATATAGTCCATCTCTTATAGAGTCCATCTCTTATGGGTTTCCATCTCTTATATTGTCCATCTCTTCTCTATGTCCATCTCTTATGGTGGTCCATTTCTTATATAGTCCATCTCTTATGGTGCTCCATGTCTTATAGAGTCCATCTCTTATGGTTTTCTATCTCTTTTATAGTCCATCTCTTATATAGTCCATCTCTTATATAGTCCATCTCTTATATAGTCCATCTCTTATATGGTCCATCTCTTATGGTCCATCTCTTATGGTGGTCCATCTCTTATATAGTCCATCTCTTATATAGTCCATCTCTTATATAGTCCATCTCTCTCTTATATAGTCCATCTCTTATATAGTCCATCTCTTATGGTTTTCCATCTCTTATATAGTCCATCTCTTATATAGTCCATCTCTTATATAATCCATCTCTTATATAGTCCATCTCTTATATAATCCATCTCTTATATAGTTCATCTCTTTTATAGTCCGTCTCTTATATAGTCCATCTCTTATATAGTCCATCTCTTATATAATCCATCTCTTATATAGTTCATCTCTTATATAGTCCGTCTCTTATATAGTCCATCTCTTATATAATCCATCTCTTATATAGTCCATCTCTTTATATACTCCATCTCTTATGGTGTCCATCTCTTATGGTTTTCCATCTCTTATATAGTCCATCTCTTATATAGTCCATCTCTTATATAGTCCATCTCTTATATAGTCCATCTCTTATATAGTCCATCTCTTATATAGTCCATCTCTTATATAGTCCATCTCTTATATAGTCCATCTCTTATATAGTCCATCTCTTATATGCCCATCTCTTATATAGTCCATCTCTTATATGGTCCATCTCTTATATAGTCCATCTCTTATATCTCTTATAGAGTCCATCTCTTATGGTCCATCTCTTATATAGTCCATCTCTTATGGTTTTCCCATCTCTTATAGAGTCCATCTCTTATGGTTTTCCATCTCTTATATAGTCCATCTCTTATAGAGTCCATCTCTTATGGGTTTCCATCTCTTATATTGTCCATCTCTTATATAGTCCATCTCTTATGGTGGTCCATTTCTTATATAGTCCATCTCTTATGGTGCTCCATGTCCATCTCTTATGGTTTTCCATCTCTTTTATATATAGTCCATCTCTTATATAGTCCATCTCTTATATAATCCATCTCTTATATAGTCCATCTCTTATGGTCTCTTATATAGTCCATCTCTTATATGGTCCATCTCTTATATAGTCCATCTCTTATATAGTCCATCTCTTATATAGTCCATCTCTTATCTCCATCTCTTATGGTTTTCCATCTCTTATATAGTCCATCTCTTATATAGTCCATCTCTTATGGTTTTCCATCTCTTATATAGTCCATCTCTTATATAGTCCATCTCTTATATAATCCATCTCTTATATAGTCCATCTCTTATATAATCCATCTCTTATATAGTTCATCTCTTTTATGGTCCATCTATTATATAGTCCATCTCTTATATAGTCCATCTCTTATTTACCATCTCTTATATTGTCCATCTCTTATATAGTCCATCTCTTATATAGTCCATCTCTTATATAGTCCATCTCTTATATAGTCCATCTCTTATATAGTCCATCTCTTATGGTGCTCCATCTCTTATATAGTCCATCTCTTATATAGTCCATCTCTTATATAGTCCATCTCTTATATGTCCATCTCTTATAGGTCCATCTCTTATGGTTTTCCATCTCTTATATAGTCCATCTCTTATATCTCTTATGTCCATCTCTTATCTCTTATATAGTCCATCTCTTATGGTTTTCATCTCTTATATACTCCATCTCTTATGGTGGTCCATCTCTTTTATAGTCCATCTCTTATGGTGGTCCATCTCTTATATAGTCCATCTCTTATGGTGCTCCATCTCTTATATAGTCCATCTCTTATATAGTCCATCTCTTATATAGTCCATCTCTTATATAGTCCATCTTTATATAGTCCATCCTTATATGGTCCATCTCTTATATAGTCCATCTCTTATATAGTCCATCTCTTATATAGTCAATATAATCCATCTCTTATATAGTCCATCTCTTATATAGTCCATCTCTTATATAGTCCATCTCTTATATAGTCAATCCATCTCTTATATCTCTTATATAGTCCATCTCTTATATAGTCCATCTCTTATATAGTCCATCTCTTATATAGTCCATCTCTCTATCCATCTCTTATATAGTCCATCTCTTATATAGTCCATCTCTTATATAGTCCATCTCTTATCTTATATAGTCCATCTCTTATCTATTATATAGTCCATCTCTTATATAGTCCATCTCTTATATTCCATCTCTTATATAGTCCATCTCTTATGGTGGTCCATCTCTTATATAGTCCATCTCTTATATAGTCCATCTCTTATAGTCCATCTCTTATTGTTTTCCATTATATAGTCCATCTCTTATATAGTCCATCTCTTATATAGTCCATCTCTTATATAGTCCATCTCTTATATAATCCATCTCTTATATAGTTCATCTCTTTTATGGTCCGTCTCTTATATAGTCCATCTCTTATATAGTCCATCTCTTATATAATCCATCTCTTATATAGTTCATCTCTTATAGGTCTCATATATAGTCCATCTCTTATATGGTCCATCTCTTATATAGTCCATCTCTTATATAGTCCATCTCTTATATAGTTCATCTCTTATATACTCCATCTCTTATGGTGGTCCATCTCTTATGGTTTTCCATCTCTTATATAGTCCATCTCTTATAGAGTCCATCTCTTATGGGTTTCCATCTCTTATATTGTCCATCTCTTATATAGTCCATCTCTTATGGTGGTCCATTTCTTATATAGTCCATCTCTTATGGTGCTCCATGTCTTATAGAGTCCATCTCTTATGGTTTTCCATCTCTTTTATAGTCCATCTCTTATATAGTCCATCTCTTATATAATCCATCTCTTATATAGTCCATCTCTTATGGTGGTCCATCTGTTACGGTGGTCCATCTCTTATATAGTCCATCTCTTATATAGTCCATCTCTTATATAGTCCATCTCTTATGGTTTTCCATCTCTTATATAGTCCATCTCTTATATAGTCCATCTCTTATGGTTTTCCATCTCTTATATAGTCCATCTCTTATATAGTCCATCTCTTATATAATCCATCTCTTATATAGTCCATCTCTTATATAATCCATTTCTTATATAGTTCATCTCTTTTATGGTCCGTCTCTTATATAGTCCATCTCTTATATGGTCCGTCTCTTATATAGTCCATCTCTTATATAGTCCATCTCTTATATAGTCCATCTCTTATATAGTCCATCTCTGATATAGTCCATCTCTTATGGTGCTCCATCTCTTATATAGTCCATCTCTGATATAGTCCATCTCTTATGGTGCTCCATCTCTTATATAGTCCATCTCTTATGGTGCTCCATCTCTTATATAGTCCATCTCTTATATAGTCCATCTCTTATCTCTTATATAGTCCATCTCTTATGGTGGTTCATCTCTTATATACTCCATCTCTTATGGTGGTCCATCTCTTTTATAGTCCATCTCTTATGGTGGTCCATCTCTTATATAGTCCATCTCTTATGGTGCTCCATCTCTTATATAGTCCATCTCTGATATAGTCCATCTCTTATGGTGCTACATCTCTTATATAGTCCATCTCTTATGGTGCTCCATCTCTTATATAGTCCATCTCTTATATAGTCCATCGCTTATATAGTCAATCTCTAATATAGTCCATCTCTTATATAGTCCATCTCTTATATAGTCCATCTCTTATATAGTCAATCTCTTATCTCTTATATAGTCCATCTCTTATATAGTCCATCTCTTATATAGTCCATCTCTTATATAGTCCATCTTCTATCTCTTATATAGTCCATCTCTTATATAGTCCATCTCTTATATAGTCCATCTCTTATCGATTATATAGTCCATCTCTTATCTATTATATAGTCCATCTCTTATATAGTCCATCTCTTATATAATCCATCTCTTATATAGTCCATCTCTAATATAGTCCATCTCTAATATAGTCCATCTATATCTAGATTATATAAGAGATGGACTATATAAGAGATGGACTATATAAGAGATGAACTATATAAGAGATGGACTATATAAGAGATGGACCACCATAAGAGATGGACTATATAAGAGATGAACTATATAAGAGATGGGGTGTATAAGAGATGGACTATATTAGAGATGGACCACCATAAGAGATGGAGTATATAAGTGATGAACCATATAATTGTATTTTTTATTTTACCTTTATTTAACCAGGCAAGTCAGTTAAGAACACATTCTTATTTTCAATGATGGCCTGGGAACAGTGGGTTAACTGCCTGTTCAGGGGCAGAACGACAGATTTGTACCTTGTCAGCTCGGGCGTTTGAACACACAACCTTGCGGTTACTGGTCCAACGCTCTAACCACTAGGCTACGCTATAAGAGATGGAGTATATAAGAGATGGACTATATAGATGGACCACCATAAGTGGTGGCTCTTATGGTGGTCCATCTCTTATGGTTTTCCATCTGTTATATAGTCCATCTCTTATGGTGGTCCATCTCTTATGGTGGTCCATCTCTTATATAGTCCATCTCTTATATAGTCCATCTCTTATGGTGGTCCATCTCTTATGGTGGTCCATCTCTTATATAGTCCATCTCTTATGGTGGTCCATCTCTTATATAGTCCATCTCTTATGGTGGTCCATCTCTTATATAGTCCATCTCTTATGGTGGTCCATCTCTTATGGTGGTCCATCTCTTATATAGTCCATCTCTTATATAGTCCATCTCTTATATAGTCCATCTCTTATGGTGGTCCATCTCTTATGGTGGTCCATCTCTTATATAGTCCATCTCTTATGGTAGTCCATCTCTTATATAGTCCATCTCTTATATAGTCCATCTCTTATATAGTCCATCTCTTAAAGTGTCAAAGTGTGTGTGTGTGTGTGTGTGTGTGTGTAAAGTTTGTCTGTATTGATGTTTGTCTGCAGTTTGCCTTTCACCTCGTTGTCAGAATATACAGCAGCCTGCAGACACTTCTCTCTCTCTCTCTCTCTCTCTCTCTCTCTCTCTGTCTCTCTCTGTCTCTCTGTCTCTCTGTCTCCCTCTCTCTGTCTCTCTCTCTGTGTGTCTCTGTCTCTCTCTCTTTCTCTCTGTGTATCTCTCCCCTTTCTCTGTCTCTCTGTCTCTGTCTCTCTCTCTGTCTCTCTCTCCCTCACTCTCTCTTTCTATCTCTCACGCTCTCCGTGTCTCTGTCTCTCTCTCTCTCTCTGTGTCTCTATCTCTCACTCTCTCTGTCTTTTTGTATTCCCCTTTATGTTTATGGTGTGTGTGTGTGTGTGTGTGTTTTCAGGGGAGCATTCTCTGTGGTGAAGAGATGTCTCAGGATCTCGTCTGGTCAGGAGTTTGCTGCCAAAATCATAAACACCAAGAAATTGTCTGCCAGAGGTAGGTAACACATACACACATGCACACACACACACGCACACACACACACGCACATACACACACATACACATACACACACACACACACATACACACGTACACACACACGTACACACATGCACAAACACACACATGCACACACACACACAGACCTCAAATGGACTGTTGTCAATAGGGAGCTGAGAGACAAAGAGAGCGACAGAGAGTGTGAGAAAGACGAAAAATGAGAGAGAGACGGAGGGAGGGAGGGGGACAGAGACAGAGATAGAGGGAGGAGAGAGACTGAGGGAGGGAGAGGAGAGATACACAGAAAGATAGACAGAGATACGGAGAGAGAGAGAGAGAGAGAGAGAGAGAGAGAGAGAGAGAGAGAGAGAGAGATTTTTATAAACTCCCATATCTACTGGGTGAAATTCCACAGTGTGCCTTTCACAGCAGCAAGATGTGTGACCTGTTGCCACAAGAAAAGGGCAACCATTGAAGAACAAACACCATTGTAAACACAACCTATATTTATGTTGATTTATTTTCCCTTTTGTACTTGAACTATTTGCACATCATTACAACACTGAATAGAGACACAATAGGACATTTGAAATGTCTCTGTTCCATTGGACCTTTTCCCAGTGTAATATTTACTGTTCATTTTGTATTGTTTATTTCAATTTTATATTGTTTATTTCACTTTTTGTTTATCTATTTCACTTGCTTTGGCAATGTTAAACATATGTTTCCCATATGTTTCCCACCCAACAGGATGCATGACATAACCAACAGGATGTATGAGATAACCAACAGGATGCATGAGATAAACCAACAGGATGTATGAGATAACCAACAGGATGCATGAGATAAACCAACAGGATGTATGAGATAACCGACAGGATGTATGAGATAACCAACCCAACAGGATGCATGACATAACCAACAGGATGTATGAGATATAACCAACAGGATGAATGAGATAACCAACAGGATGCATGAGATAACCAACAGGATGTATGAGATAACCCAACAGGATGTATGAGACAACCCAACAGGATGTATGAGACAACCCAACAGGATGTATGAGATAACCAACAGGATGTATGAGATAACCAACAGGATGTATGAGATAACCAACAGGATGCATGAGATAACCAACAGGATGCATGAGATAACCAACAGGATGTATGAGATAACCAACAGGATGTATGAGATAACCAACAGGATGCATGAGATAAACCAACAGGATGTATGAGATAACCGACAGGATGTATGAGATAACCAACCCAACAGGATGCATGACATAACCAACAGGATGTATGAGATATAACCAACAGGATGAATGAGATAACCAACAGGATGCATGAGATAACCAACAGGATGTATGAGATAACCCAACAGGATGTATGAGATAACCCAACAGGATGTATGAGATAACCCAACAGGATGTATGAGATAATCAACAGGATGTATGAGATAACCAACAGGATGAATGAGATAACCGATAGGATGTATGAGATAACCAACAGGATGCATGAGATAAACCAACAGGATGTATGAGATAACCAACAGGATGTATGAGATAACCAACAGGATGCATAAGATAACCAACAGGATGTATGAGATAACCAACAGGATGTATGAGATAACCGACAGGATGTATGAGATAACCAACAGGATGCATGAGATAAACCAACAGGATATATGAGATAACCGACAGGATGTATGAGATAACCAACCCAACAGGATGCATGACATAACCAACAGGATGTATGAGATATAACCAACAGGATGAATGAGATAACCAACAGGATGCATGAGATAACCAACAGGATGTATGAGATAACCCAACAGGATGTATGAGATAACCGACAGGATGTATGAGATAACCCAACAGGATGTATGAGATAACCGACAGGATGTATGAGATAACCCAACAGGATGTATGAGATAACCCAACAGGATGTATGAGATAACCAACAGGATGCATGAGATAACCAACAGGATGAATGAGATAACCAACACGATGTATGAGACCAGCGACAGGATGCATGAGATAACCCACAGGATGTATGAGATAAACCAACAGGATGTATGAGATAACCAACAGGATGCATGAGATAACCAACAGGATGCATGAGATAATCAACAGGATGAATGAGATAATCAACAGGATGCATGAGATAATCAACAGGATGAATGAGATAATCAACAGGATGTATGAGATAACCAACAGGATGCATGAGATAATCAACAGGATGAATGAGATAACCAACAGGATGAATGAGATAATCAACAGGATGAATGAGATAACCAACAGGATGAATGAGATAACCGACAGGATGCATGAGATAACCCACAGGATGTATGAGATAACCGACAGGATGCATGAGATAACCAACAGGATGCATGAGATAACCAACAGGATGCATGAGATAACCAACAGGATGCATGAGATAACCAACAGGATGAATGAGATAACAGACAGGATGCAATGAGATAACCAACAGGATGAATGAGATAACCAACAGGATGCATGAGATAACCAACAGGATGAATGAGATAACCGACAGGATGCAATGAGATAACCAACAGGATGCAATGAGATAACCAACAGGATGCATGAGATAACCAACAGGATGCATGAGATAACCAACAGGATGTATGAGACAACTGACAGGATGCATGAGATAACCCACAGGATGTATGAGATAACCAACAGGATGCATGAGATAACCGACAGGATGCATGAGATAACCAACAGGATGCATGAGATAATCAACAGGATGAATGAGATAACCGACAGGATGCATGAGATAATAAACAGGATGCATGAGAAAACCGACAGGATGCATGAGATAACCAACAGGATGTATGAGATAACCAACAGGATGCATGAGATAACCAACAGGATGTATGAGATAACCGACAGGATGCATGAGATAACCAACAGGATGTATGAGATAACCAACAGGATGCATGAGATAACCAACAGCATGTATGAGATAAACCAACAGGATGTATGAGACAACTGACAGGATGCATGAGATAACCAACAGGATGTATGAGACAACTGACAGGATGCATGAGATAACCAACAGGATGTATGAGACAACTGACAGGATGCATGAGATAACCAACAGCATTAGTTCTGCTGCTTTGGACAAATTTAGAATCTTTTGAATTTGGGAGGACATTCAGCCCCGTAACCGGTATAGAGAGAGGGTGGAGCTTCCCGTTCTTGTTCTGATCCTGGTTCTAACGTCTCTTTATCTCTGTAACCTGTATAGAGAGAGGGTGGAGCTCCTCGTTCTGGTTCTGATCCTCGTTCTAACGTCTCTTCATGTCTCTTCATGTCTTAACATGTATTTTATGATCAGAGATTTTAGTTCTGGTTTAACCAAGATGACTGTTTTCTTGGTGTGATGTCTGACCAGAGACTTTAGTTCTGGGTTAACCAAGATGACTGTTTTCTTGGTGTGATGTTAGACCAGAGACTTTAGTTCTGGGTTAACCAAGATGTCTTTTTCTTGGTGTGATGTCTGACCAGAGACTTTAGTTCTGGGTGAACCAAGATGACTGTTTTCTTGGTGTGATACCTGACCAGAGACTTTAGTTCTGGGTGAACCAAGATGACTGTTTTCTTGGTGTGATGTCTGACCAGAGGCTTTAGTTCTGGGTTAACCAAGATGACTGTTTTCTTGGTGTGTGTGTGTGTGTGTGTGTGTGTGTGTGTGTGTGTGTGTGTGTGTGTGTGTGTGTGTGTGTGTGTGTGTGTGTGTGTGTGTGTGTGTGTGTGTGTGTGTGTGTGATGTGTGTGAATTCAGCTTCCGTTCATCCATATGTGTGTGATATGTGTGTGTGTGTGTGTTCTGTCAGAGTGTTTATGTGTGCTTGCGTGTTCAGTGTATCCGTGCGTCTGAACATGTGTGTGCGTGCGTCCATTCGTTCATGCGTGTGTGCCCTTCCATGTGTGCAGCGTGTGTTTGTAGACCCAGGGATTT
>NC_088413.1:2883378-2890878 GCF_034236695.1 Oncorhynchus nerka | reverse complement strand
TCGTTCTGTTCCGATTCACACAGTAAAGTGATACAGTATCAAGTCACTGATTCCTAGAAAGCAGCAGAGAATCCTTATGATGAACCTTAGTAGTAGAATATAAAAGAGTAGATAGAATAAAGTAGATTAAAGTAGAATAGAATAGAATAAAGTAGATTAAAGTAGGGTAGAATATAATAAAGTAGAGTAGAATAGAATAAAGTAGATTAAAGTAGAGTAGAATAGAATATAATAGAATAAAGTAGAGTAGAATAGAATGAAGTAGATTAAAGTAGGGTAGAATATAATAGAATAGAATAAAGTAGAGTAGAATATAATAAAGTAGATTAAAGTAGGGTAGAATATAATAGAATATAATAAAGTAGAGTAGAATAGAATGAAGTAGATTAAAGAAGAGTAGAAAATAATAAAGTGGAGTAGGGTAGAATAAAGTAGAATAGAGTATGGTAGAATATAGTATAATAGAGTAGGGTAGAATATAGTAGAATAGAGTAGGGTAGAATAAAGTAGAATAGAGTAGGGTAGAATAAAGTAGAATAGAGTATGGTAGAATAGAGTAGGGTAGAATAAAGTAGAATATAGTAGGGTAGAATAAAGTAGAATAGAGTAGGGTAGAATAGAGTAGGGTAGAATATAGTAGAATAGAGTAGGGTAGAATAAAGTAGAATAGAGTAGGGTGTATTAAAGTAGACTAGAGTAGGGTAGATTAAAGTAGAATAGAGTAGTGTAGAATAGAGTAGGGTAGTATAAAGTAGAGTAGGGTAGAATATAGTAGAATAGAGTAGGGTAGAATATAGTAGAATAGAGTAGGGAAGAATAAAGTAGAATAGAGTAGGGTAGAATAAAGTAGGGTAGAATATAGTAGAATAGAGTAGGGTGGAATAAAGTAGAATGTAGTGTAGAATACAGTAGAATAGTGTAGGGTAGAATAGAATAGGGTAGATTAAAGTAGAATAGAGTAGGGAAGAATAAAGTAGAATGGAGTAGGGTAGAATATAGTAGAATAGAGTAGGGTAGATTAAAGTAGAATAGAGTAGTGTAGAATAGAGTAGGGTAGTATAAAGTAGAGTAGGGTAGAATATAGTAGAATAGAGTAGGGTAGATTAAAGTAGAATAGAGTAGTGTAGAATAGAGTAGGGTAGTATAAAGTAGAGTAGGGTAGAATATAGTAGAATAGAGTAGGGTAGAATATAGTAGAATAGAGTAGGGAAGATTAAAGTAGAATAGAGTAGGGTAGAAAAAAGTAGAATAGAGTAGGGTAGATTCAAGTAGAATAGAGTAGTGTAGAATAGAGTAGGGTAGTATAAAGTAGGGTAGAATAGAGTAGGGTAGAATAGAGTAGGGTAGAATAGAGTAGGGTAGAATAGAGTAGAATAGAGCAGGGTAGAATAGAGTAGGGTAAAAACAAAAGTAGGGCAAATTAAAGTAGAATAGAGTAGAGTTGAATATCGTAGGACAGAATAAAGTAGAGTAGGGTAGATTAAAGTAGAGTAGAGTAGGGTAGAATATAGTAGGGTAGATTAAAGTAGAATAGGGTAGATCAAAATATAATAGAATAAAGTAGAGTAGAGTAGAATAAAGTAGAATAGAGTAGGGTGGAATAAAGTAGGGTAGAATAAAGTAGAGTAGGGTAGAATAAAGTAGAATAGAGTAGGGTAGAATAAAGTAGAGTAGGGTAGAATAAAGTAGAATAGAGTAGGGTAGAATAAAGTAGAATAGAGTAGGGTAGAATAAAGTAGAATAGAGTAGGGTAGAATAAAGTAGAGTAGAATAAAGTAGAGTAGGGTAGAATAAAGTAGAGTAGGGTAGAATAAAGTAGAGTAGGGTAGAATAAAGTAGAATAGAGTAGGGTAGAATAGAGTAGAATAGAGTAGGGTGGAATAAAGTAGAATAGAGTAGGGTAGAATAAAGTAGAATAGAGTAGGGTAGAATAAAGTAGAATAGAGTAGGGTAGAATAAAGTAGGATAAAGTAGAGTAGAGTAGAATAGAGTAGGGTTGAATATAGTAGGGTAGAATAAAGTAGAGTAGAATAAAGTAGAATATAATAAAATATAGTAGAGTTTAATAAAATAGAGTGGAGAAGTAAAGTACAAATAAAGTACAATAGACTAAAATAAAGTTGAGTGGAATAGAATACAGTAGTATAGAATACAGTAGAATAGAATACAGTAGAATAGAATACAGTAGAAAAGAATACAGTAGACTAGAATACAGTAGTATAGAATACAGTAGAATAGAATACAGTAGTATAGAATACAGTAGAATAGAATACAGTAGACTAGAATACAGTAGAATAGAATACAGTAGAATAGAATACAGTAGAATAGAATAGAATACAGTAGTATAGAATACAGTAGAATAGAATACAGTAGTATAGAATACAGTAGAATAGAATACAGTAGACTAGAATACAGTAGAATAGAATACAGTAGAATAGAATACAGTAGAATAGAATACAGTAGAATAGAATAGAATACAGTAGTATAGAATACAGTAGAATAGAATACAGTAGACTAGAATACAGTAGAATAGAATACAGTAGAATAGAATACAGTATAATAGAATAGAATACAGTACTATACAATACAGTAGAATAGAATACAGTAGAATAGAAAACAGTAGAATAGAATACAGTAGAATAGAATACAGTAGAATAGAATACAGTAGAATAGAAAAAGGGAGAGAGGGAGGAGAAGGGGAGGGAGGGGGGGAGAAAGGGAGGGAGAGGGGGTAGAAAGGGAGGGAGAGAGAGGGAGAGAGAGGCAGAGAGAGGGAGAGAGAGGGGAGAAATGGAGGGAGAGAGGGGAGAGAAAGGGAGGGAGGGAGGTAGAGGGGGATGGGGATGGGGGGAGGGAGAGGGAGGGAGGGAGGGAGAGGGGGAGAGAGAGATGGGTGAAAGGGAGGGAGAGAGAGAGGGGAGAGAAAGGGGGAGGGAGAGAGAGGGGGAGAGGGGCGAAAGGGAGGGAGAGAGATGGGGGAGAGAGGGAGAGAGAGAGGGGAGAGAAAAGAGGGGAGGGAGAGAGAGGGGATGGGGAAAGGGGGAGAGGGGGAAGAGAGAGGGGGGTGAAAGGGAGAGAGGGATAGATAGATGTTAAGAGGAGGAGAAATAGAGGACATGAAGTTTTATTTATAGTAATTTCATCAGTTACCTCTGCCAACTCTGCTGTCCTCCAACACACACACAGTACACCCTCTACGGGCTGACATTTGCATCACAGTCTGTAAAGGATTACCTACAGCACTGTAGTCTATGGAGATACAGAAACAATGAAATACAGGGATTCACTTCTCTCTCTGTCTCTCTCTCTCTCTCTCTGTCTCTCTCTGTCTCTGTCTCTGTCTCTCTCTCTGTCTCTGTCTCTCTCTGTCTCTCTCTCTCTCTGTCTCTCTCTCTGTCTCTGTCTCTGTCTCTCTGTCTCTCTCTCTCTCTCTCTGTCTCTGTCTCTCTCTCTGTCTCTCTCTCTGTCTCTCTCTCTGTCTCTGTCTCTGTCTCTGTCTCTCTGTCTCTGTCTCTCTCTCTGTCTCTGTCTCTCTGCTGTCTCTGTCTCTCTGCCTCTCTCTCTGTGTCTCTCTCTGTGTCTCTCTCTGTGTCTCTCTCTGTCTCTCTGTCTCTGTCTCTTCTTGTCTCTGTCTCTCTCTGTCTATTGTCTGTCTCTGTCTCTTCTCTCTTGTCTCTCTCTCTCTCTCTCTCTCTGTCTCTCTCTCTCTGTCTCTGTCTCTTGTCTCGCTATGTCTCTCTCTGTCTCTCTCTCTCTCTCTCTCTCTCTCTCTCTCTCTCTCTCTCTCTCTCTCTCTCTCTCCCTGTTTGTCATGTTTCCAGACCACCAGAAGCTTGAGAGAGAGGCCAGGATTTGCCGTCTGCTGAAACATCCCAATATTGGTGAGAACAACAACCCTCGTCGACCCCTGGCAACATCTGCTCTGTTTTTATTAGCCTGTTGTGGAAAGGACCACAACAGGTGTGTGTGCAGCCCTGGTCAAATGTAGGGCATCGCATAGAGAATATAATACCGTTTGGGACTTAGACAAGAACATTTCAATATTAGCAGTAATCCTTCTCTATAGAACCTGTTGTCTTTTTCCTCTTGTCTTCTTCTCTTCCCCCCTCTATCCCTTCTCTTCCCCCTCTATCCCTTCTCTTCCCCCCTCTATCCCTTCTCTTCCCCCTTCTCCCTTCTCTTCCCCTTCTCCCTTCTCTTCCCCTCTCTATCCCTTCTCTTCCCCCTCTATCCCTTCTCTTCCCCCTCTATCCCTTCTCTTCCCCCTCTCTCCCCTTCTTCTTCCCCCTCTTCCCTTCTATCCCTTCTCTTCCCCTCTCTATCCCTTCTCTATCCCTTCTCTTCCCCCTCTCTCCCTCCCTTCTCTTTCTATCCCCTCTTCCCTATCCCTTCTCTTCCCCCCTCTCTATCCCTTCTCTTCCCCCTCTATCCCTTCTCTTCCCCTTCTCTTCCCCTCTCTCCCTTCTCTTCCCCTCTATCCCTTCTCTTCCCCCTCTATCCCTTCTCTTCCCCCTCTATCTTCTCTTCCCCCTTCCCTCTTTCCCCCTCTATCCCCCTCTCTCCCTTCCCCCTCTATCCCTTCTCTTCCCCCTCTATCCCTTCTCTTCCCCCTCTCTCCCTTCTCTTCCCCCTCTCTATCCCTTCTCTTCCCCCTCTATCCCTTCTCTTCCCCTCTCTCCCTTCTCTTCCCCCCTCTATCCCTTCTCTTCCCCCTCTATCCCTCTTCTTCCCCCTCCCCCTCTATCCCTTCTCTTCCCCCTCTATCCCTTCTCTTCCCCCTCTCCATTCTTCCCCCTCTATCCCCTCTCTTCCCCTCTATCCCCTCTCTCCCCCTATCCCTCTTCCCTTCTCTCCCCCTCTATCCCTTCTCTTCCCCCTCTATCCCTTCTCTTCCCCCTCTATCCCTTCTCTTCCCCCTCTATCCCTTCTCTTCCCCCTTCTCCCTTCTCTTCCCCCTCTATCCCTTCTCTTCCCCCTCTATCCCTTCTCTTTCCCCCTCCCCTTCTCTATCCCTTCTCTTCCCCCTCTATCCCTTCTCTTCCCCCTCTACTTCTCTTCCCCCTCTATCCCTTCTCTTCCCCTCTATCCCTTCTCTTCCCCTCTATCCCTCTATCCCTTCTCTTCCCCTCTATCCCTTCTCTTCCCCCTCTATCCCTTCTCTTCCCCTCTATCCCTTCTCTTCCCCTCTATCCCCTCTCTTCCCCTCTATCCCTTCTCTTCCCCTCTATCCCTTCTCCCCTTCTCCCCCTCTATCCCTTCTCTTCCCCTCTTCCCTTCTCTCCCCCTCTTCCCTTCTCTTCCCCTCTTCCCTTCTCTTCCCCCTCTATCCATTCTCTTCCCCCTCTTCCCTTCTCTTCCCCCTCTATCCCTTCTCTTCCCCCTCTATCCCTTCTCTTCCCCTCTATCCCTTCTCTTCCCTTCTATCCCTTCCTTATTTTCTATCCCTTCTCTTCCCCCTCTATCCCTTCTCTTCCCACCTCTTCTTCCCCCTCTATCCCTTCTCTTCCCCCTCTATCCCTTCTCTTTCCCCCTCTATCCCTTCTCTTCCCCCTCTCCCCTTCTTCTCTTCCCCTCTATCCCTTCTTTCCCCTCCTTCCCCTCTATCCCTTCTCTTCCCCCCTTCTCTTCCCCCTCTATCCCTTCTCTTCCCCCTCTATCCCTTCTCTTCCCCCTCTTCCCTTCTCTTCCCCTCTATCCCTTCTCTTCCCCTCTCTATCCCTTCTCTTCCCCCTCTATCCCTTCTCTTCCCCCTCTATCCCTTCTCTTCCCCCTCTATCCCCTCTCTTCCCCCTCTATCCCTTCTCTTCCCCCTCTATCCCTTCTCTTCCCCCTCTATCCCTTCTCTTCCCCCTCTATCCCTTCTCTTCCCCCTCTATCCCTTCTCTTCCCCCTTATCCCTTCTTTCCCTTCTCTTCCCCCTCTATCCCTTCTCTTCCCCCTATCCCTTCTTCTTCCCCTCTATCCCTTCTCTTCCCCCTCTATCCCTTCTCTTCCCCCTCTATCCCCTCTTCTCTTCCCCTCTATCCCTTCTCTTCCCCCTCTATCCCTTCTCTTCCCCTCTATCCCTTCTCTTCCCCCTCTATCCCTTCTCTTCCCCTCTATCCCTTCTCTTCCCCCTCTATCCCTTCTTCCCCCTCTATCCCTCTTCCCCTCTATCTATCCCTTCTCTTCCCCCTCTATCCCTTCTCTTCCCCTCTCTTTCCCCCTATCCCTTCTCTTCTATCCCTTCTCTTCCCCTCTATCCCTTCTCTTCCCCTCTATCCATTCTCTTCCCCCTCTATCCCTCTCTTCCCCCTCTATCCCTTCTTTCCCCCTCTATCCCTTCTCTTCCCCCTCTATCCCTTCTCTTCCCCCTTCTCTTCCCTTCTCTTTCCCCCCTCTATCCCTTCTCTTCCCCCTCTATCCCTTCTCTTCCCCCTCTATCCATTCTCATCCCCCTCTATCCCTTCTCTTCCCCCTCTATCCCTTCTCTTTCCCCTCTATCCCTTCTCTTCCCCCTTCTCTTCCCCTCTATCCCTTCTCTTCCCTCTCTTCCCCCTCTATCCCTTCTCTTCCCCCTCTATCCCTTCTCTTCCCCCTCTATCCCTTCTCTATCCCCTCTCTTCCCCCTCTATCCCTTCTCTTCCCCTCTATCCCTTCTCTCCCCCCTCTATCCCTTCTCTTCCCCCCCTATTTCTTCCCTTCCTTTCTCTATCCCTTCTCTTCCCCCCTATTTCTTCTCTTCCCCCTCTATCCCTTCCTTCCTTTTCTCTATCCCTTCTCTTCCCCCCCTCTATCCCTTCTCCCCCCCCTATTTCTTATTTTCCATTCTCTATCCCTTCTCTTCCCCCTCTATCCCTTCTCTTCCCCCTCTATCCCTTCTCTTCCCCCTCTATTCCTTCTCTACCCCCCCTCTATCCCTTCTTTCCCCCCCTTCTCTTCCCTCTCTATCCCTTCTCTTCCCCCTCTATCCCTTCTCTTCCCCCTCTATCCCTTCTCTTCCCCTCTCTATCCCTTCTCTTCCCCCTCTTCCCCCCTCTATCCCTTCTCTTCCCCTCTATCCATTCTCTTCACCCCTCTATCCCCTCTCTTCCCCCTCTATCTCTTCTCTTCCCCCTCTATCCCTTCTTTCCCTCCTTCCCCCTCTATCCCTTCTTTCCCCCTCTATCCCTTCTCTTCCCCTCTCTTCCCCCTCTCTCCCTTCTCTATCCCCTCTCTTCCCCCTATCCCTTCTCTTCCCCCTATTTCTTCCTTCCTTTCTCTATCCCTTCTCTTCCCCTCTATCTATCACTTCTCTTCCCCCTATTTCCTCTCTTCCCTTCTCTATCCCTTCTCTTCCCCTATCCCTTCTCTTCCCCTCTATCCCTTCTCTTCCCTCTCTTCCCCTCTCTCCTTCTCTTCCCCCTCTATCCCCTCTCTTCCCCCTCTATCCCTTCTCTTCCCCTATTTCTTCCTTCCTTGATCTCTGAGTCCCTTCTCTTCCCCCTCTATCACTTCTCTTCCCCCTATTTCCTGATCTTC
>NC_088413.1:2875878-2880878 GCF_034236695.1 Oncorhynchus nerka | reverse complement strand
CCTTCTGCGGGTGTTGATCCGTTTTAACCCGGTCTTTGGATCCTCACAGGAGAGTCATGACACTAGTTAGCCAAAGAGTGTTCCCCTGTCAGTCAACCTGTAAATCCATGGCTCAGAAAGCAGCAGATGTAATAAAAACTCTATGCTATCAAAAAAGAAAATGAAAGAGCTGATTTTCAAAAAACAAACAACAACAAACAATATGTACTTAGGCTGCTAGCAGGGCTTCTAGGGCGCCATGGCAACTCACAGGACTCAGAAATGTGTGCACTACATAGGGAATAGGGTGCAATTTAGGAACCTATCCATAGATATGGAACCTACTTCACACTACAGACTTTATGTTGAAATACAACCTCTGTAAAGAGAGGAGGAGAGAGGGAGAGAGAGAAAAGGAGAGAGAGATAAGGGGGGAAGAGCGAGAGGGTGGAAGGGGGAAGAGGGAAGGCATGATGGGGAGAGAGGAGGTACTGTATATAGTTATAGAATGGTTCATCTGTGTTGTCTGTGTGTTTCCCTGTTAGCTGGTGTTGTTTGTTTAACTTCTTGCGTCGAGCCAACCCGGATCCGGGATCATGACTACAGCCTCAAGCCCATTACCATAACGCAACGTTAACTATGAATGAAAATCGCAAATGAAATGAAATCAAGATGCTAGCTCTCAAGCTTAGCCTTTTGTTAACAACACTGTCATCTTAGATTTTCAAAAATATGCTTCTCAACCATAGCAAAACTAGCATTTAGCATTTAGCGTTAGCATTTAGCATTAGCATTTAGCGTTAGCATTTAGCGTTAGCATTTAGCGTTAGCATTTAGCGTTAGCATTTAGCGTTAGCATTTAGCATTTAGCATTTAGCATTAGCATTTAGCGTTAGCATTTAGCGTTAGCATTTAGCGTTAGCATTTAGCATTAGCATTTAGCGTTAGCATTAGCAGGCAACATTTTCACAAAAACCAGCAAAAACATTCAATAAATCATTTACCTTTGAAGAACTTCGGATGTTTTCAATGAGGAGACTCTCAGTTAGATAGAAAATGTTCAGTTCTTCCTGAAAGATTATTTGTGCAGGAGAAATCGGTCCGTTTTCTGCGTCATGTTTGGCTACCAAAAAAAAATAAAAAATTCATTCATCCAAAACGCCAAACTTTCTTCCACATTAACTCCATAATATCGACTGAAACATGGTAAACGTTGTTTAGAATCAATCCTCAAGGTGTTTTTCACATATCTCTTCATGATATATCATTCCTGGAAGTCTCCTCTCTGTCTCAATCACATGAATGAATGCGAGCAGCTTGGAGATTACGCAACAATTTCAACAAAGGACACCGGGCGGACCCCTGGTAAATGTAGTCTCTTATGGCCAATCTTCCAATGATATGCCTACAAATGCGTCACAATGCTGCAGACAACTTGGAGAAACGATAGAAAGGGCAGGCTAATTCGTGGCGCTTTCACAGCCATATAAGGAGACAATGAAAAACAGAGCGTCAAAAATCCTGCTCATTTCCTGTTTGAAGTTTCATCTTGGTTTCGCCTGTTGCATCAGTTCTGGAGCACTCACAGATAATATCTTTGCAGTTTTGGAAACGTCAGAGTGTTTTCTTTCCAAAGCTGCCAATTATATGCATAGTCGAGCATCTTTTCGTGACAAAATATTGCGCTTAAAACGGGCACGTTTTTTTATCCAATAATGACATAGCGCCCCCATAGGTTGAAGAGGTTAACTCTGTAATCTGTAGTGGGCTGTTACTTTCCCCTGATCAAACAGAGAGAGTATTCTTTAACTCTGTAATCTGTATATGGTATTTTCTGTGTTTTATTGTTGAACATTTGGTCAGTGTCTATCAAACACCGTTGTTTATATAATAAGATGTTTCTCCCCTGTCCATTTCTCTCTTCTCTCTTTTCTCTCTCCTTTGTGTCTCTCCTCTTCTCTCTTCTCTCTTTTCTCTCTCTCCTTTGTGTCTCTCCTCTTCTCTCTTCTCTCTTTTCTCTCTCTCCTTTGTGTCTCTCCTCTTCTCTCTTCTCTCTTTTCTCTCTCCTTTGTCTCTCCTCTTCTCTCTTCTCTCTTTTCTCTCTCCTTTGTGTCTCTCCTCTTCTCTCTTCTCTCTCTCTCCTTTGTGTCTCTCCTCTTCTCTCTCTCTCTTTTCTCTCTCCTTTGTGTCTCTCCTCTTCTCTCTTCTCTCTTTTCTCTCTCCTTTCTCTCCTCTTCTCTCTTCTCTTCTCTCTCTCTCCTTTGTGTCTCTCCTCTTCTCTCTTCTCTCTTCTCTCTCTCCTTTTTGTCTCTCCTCCTCTCTCTTCTCTTCTCTCTCTCTCTCCTTTGTGTCTCTCCTCCTTCAGTCATTGCATACAGCAGATTGTAGAGAGTGTTCATCACTGCCATGTCAATGGTATCGTTCACAGGGACCTGAAGGTTTGTATGGTCAGACCATCACCATAATCATCACCACCATAATCATCACCACCATCATCATCATCACACAACCATCATCATCACCATCATCATCACCACCATCATCATCACCACCATCATCATCATCACCACCATCATCACCACCATCATCATCATCACCATCATCATCATCATCACCACCATCATCATCATCACCACCATCATCATCACCACCATCATAATCATCACCACCATAATCATCACCACCATCATCATCATCACCACCATCATCATCACCATCATCATCACCACCATCATCATCACCACCATCATCATCATCACCACCATCATCACCACCATCATCATCACCATCATCATCATCATCATCACCACCATCATCATCATCACCACCATCATCACCACCATCATCATCACCACCATCATCATCATCACCACCATCATCATCACCACCATCATCATCATCACCACCATCATCATCACCACCATCATCACCATCACCCCATGTTTTACATTGTACATCTGAAGGTGTGTGTGTGTCTGTCTGAGTGTTTGTGTGTGTGTCTGTCTGAGTGTGTGTGTGTGTGCCTGTCTGTGTGTGTGTGTGTGCCTGTCTGTGTGTGTGTCTGTGTGTGTGTGTGTGTGTGAGCGCTTCTTTGTCTGTGTGTGTGTGTGTCTGTATGTATTTATGCCACAGTGTGTTGTTGTGTTAGTGTGTCCCTGTTCAACCGTTGTCTCTTTGTCTCTCTTTGTGTGTGTGTCTGTAGGATCAAGTTGCCCCTAGACACTGATCTCAGCTCAGTTTAGTCCTAGTGGTTACCACTATATGGCCAAGCTGCAAACTAGTTGCCCCTAGACACTGATCTCAGCTCAGTTTAGTCCTAGTGGTTACCACTATATGGCCAAGCTGCAAACTCTAAATTGGCTATATCTTAAAATTGTATGAAAATAGAATGTATATTTGAGTTATTTGGTCTTAATTTAGGTTAGGGGTAAGCATAAGGTCAGCATTGTTGTTAAGTGTAGATTTAAAAATCAGATCCGGGAGCGTAATCATCGACTGACACGAATTAGCATAACGCAACGGACATAAATATTACTAGAAAATATTCCTATGAATGAAAATCACAAGTGAAATATTTTGAGACACAGCTTAGCCTTTTGTTAATCACCCTGTCATCTCAGATTTTCAAAATATGCTTTACAGCCAAAGCAAGACAAGCATTTGTGTAAGTTTATCGATAGCCTAGCATAGCATTATGTCCAGCTTGCAGCAAGTAATTTGGTCACGAAAATCAGAAAAGCAATCAAATCGTTTACCTTTGATGTTTTCACTCACGAGACTCCCAGTTAGATAGCCAATGTTCATTTTTTCCCCAAATATTATTTTTGTAGGCGAAATAGCTCCGTTTGTTCTTCACGTTTGGCTGAGAAATCGACCGGAAATTACGGTTACGAAAACGCCAAAAAATATTCCAAATTAGCTCCATAATATCGACAGAAACATGGCAAACGTTGTTCATAATCAATCCTCAAGGTGTTTTTCAAATATCTATTCGATAATATATCCACCGGGACTATTGGTTTTTCAGTAGGACTGATTGGAAAAATGGCTACCTCTGTATTTTACGCGAGAAACACTCATCAGGTGACCACTTACACAATGTAGCCGCTTACGGTTATTCATCAACATAAATGAGTAAAACTACTTCACAATGCTGTAGACACCTTGGGGAATACGGAGAAAAAGTAATCTGGTTGATAGCCCAGTCACACCTCAATAGGGACGCATTGGAAGGCAGAGCTTTCAAAACATGAGTCACTTCCGGATTGGATTTTTCTCAGGCTTTCGCCTGCAATATCAGTTCTGTTATACTCACAGACAATATTTTCACAGTTTTGGAAACTTTAGAGTGTTTTCTATCCTAAGCCGTCAATTATATGCATATTCTAGCATCTTGTCCTCACAAAATATCCCGTTTACTTTGGGTACGTTATTTTTCCAAAAATGAAAATACTGCCCCCTAGTCACAACAGGTTTTAAGGAGATCAATTGTAGAAAATGACTAGGGGATCCCGGGTGGCACAGTGGTTAAGGGCGCTGTACTGCAGCGCCAGCTGTGCCACCAGAGACTCTGGGTTTGCACCCAGGCTTTGTCGTAACCGGCTGCGACCGGGAGGTCCGTGGGGCGATGCACAATTGGCCTAGCCTACATTCTGACTTTGCAGCTTAGCCAGAAAGTGACAACCTTGCGTGAGGCTAAACCTGATTGTACATCTGTGTCTACGGCCAACGGTTACCAGGAGCGTCGTGTTACCTCTAACCCATTTTGACTCCGCCCCCCTCCAGCCTGAGAACCTCCTATTGGCCAGTAAGCTGAAGGGGGCGGCGGTTAAGCTAGCTGACTTTGGGCTCGCCATCGAGGTGCAGGGCGACCAACAGGCATGGTTTGGTGAGTATCGTGGATTGGTTTATCTCCTATGGGACGGGACAGAAAATGTGTTTTTTTCACCCTACTGAGCTGAACTAGCCTCCACTGTAGTTTCTGGTACTGTGAGTGCTGTGAGTGAAAGGCTAGTGGGAAA
>NC_088413.1:2835878-2870878 GCF_034236695.1 Oncorhynchus nerka | reverse complement strand
CTCTATACCCTATTCCCCCTATACCGTGTCTAACCAGATCTCTATACCCTATTCCTTATTCCCTATACCCTATTCCCTATACCGTGTCTAACCAGATCTCTATACCCTATTCCTTATTCCCTATACCCTATTCCCTATACCGTGTCTAACCGATCTCTATACCCTATTCCTTATTCCCTATACTCTATTCCCTATACCGTGTCTAACCAGATCTCTATACCCTATTCCCTATACCATGCACTACTGTCTACCCAGAGCTCTATACCCTATTCCCTATACTATGCACTACTGTATACCCAGAGCTCTATTCCCTATACCCTATTCCCTTTACCCTATTCCATATTTCCTATACCCTGTACCCTATACTCTATTCCCTATACCTTATACTCCTATTCCTTATACCCTATACCCTATTCCCTGTACCCTATACTCTATTCCCTATTCCCTATACCTTATACCCTATTCCTTATACTCTATACCCTATACCCTATTCCCTGTACCCTATACTCTATTCCCTATACCTTATACCCTATTCCCTATTCTTGATTCCTTATACCCTATTCCCTATTCCTGATATCCTATTCCTTATACCCTATTCCCTATTCCGTATACCCTATTCCCTATTCCTTATACCCTATTCCCTATTCCTGATACCCTATTCCTTATACCTTATACCCTATTCCCTATACCCTATTCCGTGCACTACTACAAGGCCCATAGAGGTCTGATCTAAAGGACTTTCCAACCATTGTTCATTTGTTACTTAATTCTACTGTTTCTGTTTCTGTTTATTGTCAAAAATAAAATATCACAATAAATATCCTTTCATATAAAAACAGAGTAGTGCCTTTTATAGATAAGAGGGCACCCTTTGGGATGTAGCCAAGCACACACCCTTCTCTTTCTCACCCCCTTTTCCACCTGCTCCTTTTATAGATAAGAGGGCACCCTTTGGGATGTAGCCAAGCACACACCCTTCTCTTTCTCACCCCCTTTTCCACCTGCTCCTTTTATAGATAAGAGGGCACCCTTTGGGATGTAGCCAAGCACACACCCTTCTCTTTCTCACCCCCTTTTCCACCTGCTCCTTTTATAGATAAGAGGGCACCCTTTGGGATGTAGCCAAGCACACACCCTTCTCTTTCTCACCCCTTTTCCACCTGCTCCTTTTATAGATAAGAGGGCACCCTTTGGGATGTAGCCAAGCACACACCCTTCTCTTTCTCACCCCTTTTCCACCTGCTCCTTTTATAGATAAGAGGGCACCCTTTGGGATGTAGCCAAGCACACACCCTTCTCTTTCTCACCCCTTTTCCACCTGCTCCTTTTATAGATAAGAGGGCACCCTTTGGGATGTAGCCAAGCACACACCCTTCTCTTTCTCACCCCTTTTCCACCTGCTCCTTTTATAGATAAGAGGGCACCCTTTGGGATGTAGCCAAGCACACACCCTTCTCTTTCTCACCCCTTTTCCACCTGCTCCTTTTATAGATAAGAGGGCACCCTTTGGGATGTAGCCAAGCACACACCCTTCTCTTTCTCACCCCCTTTTCCACCTGCTCCTTTTATAGATAAGAGGGCACCCTTTGGGATGTAGCCAAGCACACACCCTTCTCTTTCTCACCCCCTTTTCCACCTGCTCCTTTTATAGATAAGAGGGCACCCTTTGGGATGTAGCCAAGCACACACCCTTCTCTTTCTCACCCCCTTTTCCACCTGCTCCTTTTATAGATAAGAGGGCACCCTTTGGGATGTAGCCAAGCACACACCCTTCTCTTTCTCACCCCTTTTCCACCTGCTCCTTTTATAGATAAGAGGGCACCCTTTGGGATGTAGCCAAGCACACACCCTTCTCTTTCTCACCCCTTTTCCACCTGCTCCTTTTATAGATAAGAGGGCACCCTTTGGGATGTAGCCAAGCACACACCCTTCTCTTTCTCACCCCTTTTCCACCTGCTCCTTTTATAGATAAGAGGGCACCCTTTGGGATGTAGCCAAGCACACACCCTTCTCTTTCTCACCCCCTTTTCCACCTGCTCCTTTTATAGATAAGAGGGCACCCTTTGGGATGTAGCCAAGCACACACCCTTCTCTTTCTCACCCCCTTTTCCACCTGCTCCTTTTATAGATAAGAGGGCACCCTTTGGGATGTAGCCAAGCACACACCCTTCTCTTTCTCACCCCTTTTCCACCTGCTCCTTTTATAGATAAGAGGGCACCCTTTGGGATGTAGCCAAGCACACACCCTTCTCTTTCTCACCTTTTCCACCTGCTCCTTTTATAGATAAGAGGGCACCCTTTGGGATGTAGCCAAGCACACACCCTTCTCTTTCTCACCCCCTTTTCCACCTGCTCCTTTTATAGATAAGAGGGCACCCTTTGGGATGTAGCCAAGCACACACCCTTCTCTTTCTCACCCCCTTTTCCACCTGCTTTGAAATGATCAGCCCTTCAGTAGAGACTATAGTACCACTGCTGTTGTCTGGTGAAATGATCAGCCCTTCAGTAGAGACTATAGTAACACTGCTGTTGTCTGGTGAAATGATCAGCCCTTCAGTAGAGACTATAGTAACACTGCTGTTATTCTTCTCTCTTTTTATTAGCTTTCCTCTTTTCTAACAATCTTTAATTAGTGAATTGCTCTCTCTTCCCCTCCTCTATTCTGCTCTCTCCTCCCCTCCTCTATTCTACTATCTCCCCTCCTCTTTCTGCTGAAATCCTCCCCTTCAGTAGAGACTATTCTACTCTGTCCTCCCCTCCTCTATTCTGCTCTCTCCTCCCCTCCTCTATTCTGCTCTCTCTCCCCTCCTCTATTCTGCTCTCTCCTCCCCTCCTCTATTCTGCTCTCTCCTCCCCTCCTCTATTCTGCCCTCTCCTCCCCTCCTCTATTCTACTCTCTCCTCCCTCCTCTATTCTGCTCTCTCCTCCCCTCCTCTATTCTGCTCTCTCCTCCCCTCCTCTATTCTGCTCTCTCCTCCCCTCCTCTATTCTGCTCTCTCCTCCCCTCCTCTATTCTGCTCTCTCCTCCCCTCCTCTTCTGCTCTCTCCTCCCCTCCTCTATTCTGCTCTCTCCCCCCTCCTCTATTCTGCTCTCTCCTCCCCTCTATTCTGCTCTCTCCTCCCCTCCTCTTTTCTGCTCTCTCCTCCCCTCCTCTATTCCGCTCTCTCCTCCCCTCCTCTATTCTGCTCTCTCCTCCCCTCTATTCTGCTCTCTCCTCCCCTCCTCTATTCTGCTCTCTCCTCTCCTCCTCTATTCTGCTCTCTCCTCCCCTCCTCTTTTCTGCTCTCTCCATCCTTCCCTCCTTTCTTTCTGTCCCCTCCACAATTTCAGGGAGCCATTTTGACCACTCTGCTGGTAACAAAAAACTTCTCAGGTATGTCCTTCTCTTTCTCTCTCTGTTCTTCGATCTCTCTCTCTGTCTCTCTGTCTCTCTCTCTGTCTCTCTCTCTGTCCTTTGGTCTCTCTCTGTTCTCTCCCTCTGTCTCTCTGTCTCTCTCTTTGTCTCTCTCTCTGTCCTTTGCTCTCTCTCTGTTCTCTCTCTCTGTCTCTCTCTCTGTCTCTCTCTCTGTCCTTTGCTCTCTCTCTGTCTCGCTTTCTCGCTGTCTCTCTCTCTCTTTGTCCTCTCTCTTTCTCTATCTCTCTCTTTCTCTCTGTCTCTCGCTCTGTCTCTCTGTCTCTCTCTGTCTCTCTCTCTGTCCTTTGCTCTCTCTCTGTTCTCTCCCTCTGTCTCTCTTTCTCACTGTCTCTCTCTATTTGTCCTCTCTCTCTGTCTCTCTCTTTCTCTCTATCTCTCGCTCTGTCTCTCTCTCCCTCTGTCCTCTCTGTCTCTCTTTCTCTCTTTCTTTCTGTCTCTCTCTCTGTGTCTCTCTCTCTGTCTCTCTCTCTCTCTCTCTCTCTGTCTCTCTTTCTCTCTTTCTTTCTGTCTCTCTCTCTGTGTCTCTCTCTCTCTCTCTCTCTCTCTCTCTCTCTCTCTCTCCCTCTCTGTCTCTCTTTCTCTCTTTCTTTCTGTCTCTCTCTCTGTGTCTCTCTCTCTCTCTCTCTCCTCTCCCTCTCTGTCTCTCTGTCTCTCTCTCTGTGTGTGTAAAACTCCAAAAGTAATGTCACTTTACTACCCATATCTGTCTGTTTTGCAGTTATTTTGATTCATGTTTTTCTTTAGAATTAAATAATCTGATTTTATTTGATCTTTACAATTAATCATTTTCTTCTTTTTAATTGTTTTTTTTATATTTCTTTACGTCCTTTGTTTGGGATGTGGTACCCTCGAGGTAAGAACACACATCCTCTCCGTCAGCCAATCAGTGGCCAGTGTCTCATGTCACTTCCTCTCTGTCAGCCAATCAGTGGCCAGGGCCTCATGTCACACCCTTTGTCGGTACTCTTATACCCCTTTCACACAATATCGGGCCGATCCCAACCAAACTGTGCTGGCTCAGATATTTTCTTGTCACATTGTCTCTTGTCGGCACGGTTACAGTAACTATGGAGGATGCATAACCAGGCCGGCTCAGTACAGCTTGGTTTGGTTCGACTCCGTAGTGTTAAAATCCCTTTTAAGACATCTTGATTTTATAATAGTACATTAGTGAATGTAGTATATGTATGTATGTAGTATATATATATATACACACACACATTGCATTGGGAAGTATGCAGATCCCTTGACTTTATCCACATTTTGTTACGTTACAGCCTTATTCTAAAATGGATTTAATTGTTGTTTATCAATCTACACACAATACCCCATAATAACAAAGCAAAAATGTATGTTAAAAAAACAACTGAAATCTTGTTTCTCCTGTGGTCTGAGAGTCCTTTTGGTGCCTTTTGGCTAACTCCAAGCGGGCTGTCATGTGCCTTTTACTGAGGACTGGCGGCCACTCTACCATAACGGCCTGGTTGGTGGAGTGCTGCAGAGATGGTTGTTCTTCTGGAAGTTTCTCCCATCTCCACAGAGGAACTCTGGAGCTCTGTCAGAGTGACCATCGGGTTCTTGGTCACCCCCCTGACCAAGGCCCTTCTTCGCCGATTGGCCAGTTTGGCCCGGGGTGGTTTCAGAATTTCAGAATGATGGAGGCCACTGTGTTCTTGGGGAACTTCAATGCTGCAGAAATGTTTTGGTACCCTTCCCCAGATCTGTGCCTCGACACAATCCTGTCTCAGAGCTCTACAGACAATTCCTTCAGACCTCTTGGCTTGGTTGTTGCTCTGACCTGCACTGTTAACTGTGTGCCTTTTCAAATCATGTCCAATCAATTGAATTTACCACAGGTGGACTCCAATCAAGTTGTAGAAACATCTCAAGGATGATCAACGGAAACAGGTTGTACCTGAACTCAATTCAGAGTCTCATAACAAAGGGTCTACTTAAATACTGATGTAAATAAGGCATCTGTTCATACTTTTTAATACATTTGCAAACATTTCTAAAAACCTATTTTCACTTTGCCATTATGGGGTATTGTGTGCAGATTGCTGAGTTTAAAAAAAAATGTAATGCATTTTATAATAAGACTGTAACGCAACAAAATATGGAAAAAGTGAAGGGGTCTGAATACTTTCCGAATGCCCTGTACATAAACAGGATGTTGTGAATACAGTATATGCACATCCACAGAATACTGCATGTAGTATATATACAATATATATGCAGTATATTATGAATAGTGAATATAGTACATTCACAGAATACTTCATGTTGTGTATATATACAGTATGTACATGGTATATTATAAATAGTAAATATAGTACAATCACATCAACAGAATACTTCATGTTGTATATATACAGTATGTAAATGGTATATTATAAATAGTAAATATAGTACATTCACATCCACAGAATACTGCATGTAGTATATATACAGTATATATGCAGTATATTATAAATAGTAAATATAGTACAATCACATCAACAGAATACTTCATGTTGTATATATACAGTATGTAAATGGTATATTATAAATAGTAAATATAGTACATTCACATCCACAGAATACTGCATGTAGTATATATACAGTATATATGCAGTATATTATGAATAGTAAATATAGTAAATTCACAGAATAGTTAATGTAGTGTATATATATATATATAGTATATATATAGTATATAATGCATCATGTAGAATATATACAGTATGTTATAAATAGTAAATATAGTACATACACATCAACAGAATACTGCATGTAGTATATATACAGTATATATACAGTATATTATGAATAGTGAATATAGTTCATTCACATCCACAGAATACTTCATGTAGTATATACTATATGTAGAATATGTTGTAGCATGACGATGCAGATGCATGCAATGATTTTATACAATTACTTTAATACCATGACTTTAATACTGACTTTAATACCATGACTTTAATACTGACTTTAATACCATGACTTTAATACTGACTTTAATACCATGACTTTAATACTGACTTTAATACTGACTTTAATACCATGACTTTAATACTGACTTGAATACTGACTTTAATACCATGACTTTATTACCATGACTTTAATACTGACTTTAATACCATGACTTTAATACCATGACTTTAATACTGACTTTAATACTGACTTTAATACTGACTTTAATACCATGACTTTAATACTGACTTGAATACTGACTTTAATACCATGACTTTATTACCATGACTTTAATACTGACTTTAATACCATGACTTTAATACCATGACTTTAATACTGACTTTAATACTGACTTTAATACTGACTTTAATACCATGACTTTAATACTGACTTGAATACTGACTTTAATACCATGACTTTATTACCATGACTTTAATACCATGACTTTAATACCATGACTTTAATACTGACTTTAATACCATGACTTTAATACTGACTTTAATACCATGACTTTAATACCATGACTTTAATACCATGACTTTAATACCATGACTTTAATACTGACTTTAATACTGACTTTAATACCATGACTTTAATACCATGACTTTAATACTGACTTTAATACCATGACTTTAATACCATGACTTTAATACTGACTTTAATACCATGACTTTAATACCATGACTTTAATACCATGACTTTAATACTGACTTTAATACCATGACTTTAATACCATGACTTTAATACTGACTTTAATACTGACTTTAATACCATGACTTTAATACCATGACTTTAATACCATGACTTTAATACCATGACTTTAATACCATGACTTTAATACTGACTTTAATACCATGACTTTAATACCATGCCTTTAATACCATGACTTTAATACTGACTTTAATACTGACTTTAATTCCATGACTTTAATACCATGACTTTAATACCATGACTTTAATACCATGACTTTAATACTGACTTTAATTCCATGACTTTAATACTGACTTTAATTCCATGACTTTAATACTGACTTTAATACTGACTTTAATACCATGACTTTAATACCATGACTTTAATACCATGACTTTAATACCATGACTTTAATACTGACTTTAACACTGACTTTAATACCATGGCTTTAATACCATGACTTTAATACCATGACTTTAATACCATTACTTTAATACTGACTTTAATACTGAATTTAATACCATGACTTTAATACTGACTTTAATACCATGACTTTAATACCATGACTTTAATACCATGACTTTAATACTGACTTTAATACCATGACTTTAATACTGACTTTAATACCATTACTTTAATACCATGACTTTAATACTGACTTTAATACCATGACTTTAATACCATGACTTTAATACCATGACTTTAATACCATGACTTTAATACTGACTTTAATACCATGACTTTAATACCATGACTTTAATACTGACTTTAATACCATGACTTTAATACCATGACTTTAATACCATGACTTTAATACTGACTTTAATACCATGACTTTAATACCATGACTTTAATACTGACTTTAATACCATGACTTTAATACCATGACTTTAATACCATGACTTTAATACCATGACTTTAATACCATGACTTTAATACTGACTTTAATACTGACTTTAATACCATGGCTTTAATACCATAACTTTAATACCATGACTTTAATACCATGACTTTAATACCATGACTTTAATACCATTACTTTTATATCACTGTATATTTTAAACGTTTTGAAACACAAGGAAACATGTCTCTGTCATTTGACAGATTCAACCATTTAGTTGTTGTTTCAAAACGTTGTTTCAAAACGTTTCCTCTTGTTTTGAGTCTAATGAACACAGTCCTGTTGCACTATGGAGGCTGTCTGTCTCTGTGAGAAACACTGGTGTTAACCTTCCTCTCTATTTCTCTCTTCCTCTCTCTTTCTCTCTCCCTCTCTCCCTCTCTTCCTTCCTTCCTTCCTTCCTTCCTTCCTTCCTTCCTTCCTTCCTTCCTTCCTTCCTTCCTTCCTTCCTTCCTTCCTTCCTTCCTTCTTTCCTCTCTACAGCAGTCAAGAGTCTGCTGAACAAGAAGGCTGACGCTGTCAAGGTGAGTTTCTGGGGCAGCGTTCCAAATGGCTCCCTTTGTTTCTCTACGTCGTACACTACCTTTGGTCAGAGCCCTCTGCAGAAAACAGTGCACTAACATAGAGAGTAGGATGCTGATTGGCCCTCTGAAGAAAGCAGTGCACTAACATAGAGAGTAGGGTACTGATTGGCCCTCTGCAGAAAGCAGTGCACTAACATAGAGAGTAGGTTGCTGATAGGCCCTCTGCAGAAAGCAGTGCACTAACATAGAGAGTAGAGTGCTGATTGGCCCTCCGAAGAAAGCAGTGCACTAACTAGATATTAGGGTGTTGATTGGCCCTCTGTCTTTTAATGTAACATAGAGATTAGGGTGCTAATTGGCCCTCTGTAGAAAGCAGTGCACTAACTAGAGAGTAGGGTGTTGATTGGTCCTGTGTGTTGTAATGTAACATAGAGAGTAGGGTGCTGATTGGCCCTGTGTTTTGGTAATGTAACATAGAGAGTAGGGTGCTGATTGGTCCTGTGTTTTGTAATGTAACATAGAGAGTAGGGTGCTGATTGGTCCTGTGTTTTGTAATGTAACATAGAGAGTAGGGTGCTGATTGGTCCTGTGTGTTGTAATGTAACATAGAGCGTAGGGTGCTGATTGGCCCTGTGTTTTGGTAATGTAACATAGAGAGTAGGGTGCTGATTGGTCCTGTGTTTTGTAATGTAACATAGAGAGTAGGGTGCTGATTGGTCCTGTGTGTTGTAATGTAACATAGAGAGTAGGATGCTGATTGGCCCTGTGTGTTGTAATGTAACATAGAGAGTAGGGTGCTGATTGGCCCTGTCTGTTGTAATGTAACATAGAGAGTAGGATGCTGATTGGCCATGTGTTTTTTTCTGTAACCACTGATAACCTGTTAACCTCTCCTCCCATTTCCTGTAGTTTTGTCTCTGGTTTCCTGTAGTCACTAAGTTCTGCCATCTCAGTACTCTGGTATAGATAGTCCTGTCTCAGTACTCTGGTATAGATAGCCCTGTCTCAGTACTCTGGTATAGATAGTCCTGTGTCAGTACTCTGGTATAGATAGCCCTGTCTCAGTACTCTGGTATAGATAGCCCTGTCTCAGTACTCTGGTATAGATAGCCCTGTCTCAGTACTCTGGTATAGATAGTCCTGTGTCAGTACTCTGGTATAGATAGCCCTGTCTCAGTACTCTGGTATAGATAGTCCTGTGTCAGTCCATCTCTGTACTCTGGTATAGATAGCCCTGTCTCAGTACTCTGGTATAGATAGCCCTGTGTCAGTACTCTGGTATAGATAGCCCTGTCTCAGTACTCTGGTATAGATAGCCCTGTGTCAGTACTCTGGTATAGATAGCCCTGTCTCAGTACTCTGGTATAGATAGCCCTGTGTCAGTACTCTGGTATAGATAGCCCTGTCTCAGTACTCTGGTATAGATAGCCCTGTGTCAGTACTCTGGTATAGATAGCCCTGTCTCAGTACTCTGGTATAGATAGCCCTGTGTCAGTACTCTGGTATAGATAGCCCTGTCTCAGTACTCTGGTATAGATAGCCCTGTGTCAGTACTCTGGTATAGATAGCCCTGTGTCAGAGCTTTGTCAGTACTCTGGTATAGATAGCCCTGTCTCAGTACTCTGGTATAGATAGCCCTGTGTCAGTACTCTGGTATAGATAGCCCTGTGTCAGAGCTTTGTCAGTACTCTGGTATAGATAGCCCTGTGTCAGTACTCTGGTATAGATAGCCCTGTGTCAGTACTCTGGTATAGATAGCCCTGTCTCAGTACTCTGGTATAGATAGCCCTGTCTCAGTACTCTGGTATAGATAGCCCTGTCTCAGTACTCTGGTATAGATAGTCCTGTGTCAGTCCATCTCTGTACTCTGGTATACATAGCCCTGTGTCAGTAGTCTGGTATAGATAGTCCTGTGTCAGTACTCTGGTATAGATAGTCCAGTCTCATTACTCTGGTATAGATAGCCCTGTCTCATTACTCTGGTATAGATAGCCCTGTCTCAGTACTCTGGTATAGATAGTCCTGTCTCAGTACCCTGGTATAGATAGTCCTGTGTCAGTACTCTGGTATAGATAGTCCTGTGTCAGTACTCTGGTATAGATAGTCCTGTGTCAGTACTCTGGTATAGATAGCCCTGTGTCAGTACTCTGGTATAGATAATCCAGTCTCATTACTCTGGTATAGATAGCCATGTGTCAGTACTCTGGTATAGATAGCCCTGTGTCAGTACTCTGGTATAGATAGCCCTGTCTCAGTACTCTGGTATAGATAGCCCTGTCTCAGTACTCTGGTATAGATAGCCCTGTGTCAGAGCTTTGTCAGTACTCTGGTATAGATAGCCCTGTCTCAGTACTCTGGTATAGATAGCCCTGTGTCAGTACTCTGGTATAGATAGCCCTGTGTCAGAGCTTTGTCAGTACTCTGGTATAGATAGCCCTGTGTCAGTACTCTGGTATAGATAGCCCTGTGTCAGTACTCTGGTATAGATAGCCCTGTCTCAGTACTCTGGTATAGATAGCCCTGTCTCAGTACTCTGGTATAGATAGCCCTGTCTCAGTACTCTGGTATAGATAGTCCTGTGTCAGTCCATCTCTGTACTCTGGTATACATAGCCCTGTGTCAGTAGTCTGGTATAGATAGTCCTGTGTCAGTACTCTGGTATAGATAGTCCAGTCTCATTACTCTGGTATAGATAGCCCTGTCTCATTACTCTGGTATAGATAGCCCTGTCTCAGTACTCTGGTATAGATAGTCCTGTCTCAGTACCCTGGTATAGATAGTCCTGTGTCAGTACTCTGGTATAGATAGTCCTGTGTCAGTACTCTGGTATAGATAGTCCTGTGTCAGTACTCTGGTATAGATAGCCCTGTGTCAGTACTCTGGTATAGATAATCCAGTCTCATTACTCTGGTATAGATAGCCATGTGTCAGTACTCTGGTATAGATAGCCCTGTGTCAGTACTCTGGTATAGATAGCCCTGTCTCAGTACTCTGGTATAGATAGCCCTGTGTCAGTACTCTGGTATAGATAGCCCTGTCTCAGTACTCTGGTATAGATAGCCCTTTGTCAGTACTCTGGTATAGATAGCCCTGTCTCAGTACTCTGGTATAGATAGCCCTGTGTCAGTACTCTGGTATAGATCGCCCTGTGTCAGAGCTTTGTCAGTACTCTGGTATAGATAGCCCTGTCTCAGTACTCTGGTATAGATAGCCCTGTGTCAGTACTCTGGTATAGATAGCCCTGTGTCAGAGCTTTGTCAGTACTCTGGTATAGATAGCCCTGTGTCAGTACTCTGGTATAGATAGCCCTGTGTCAGTACTCTGGTATAGATAGCCCTGTCTCAGTACTCTGGTATAGATAGCCCTGTCTCAGTACTCTGGTATAGATAGCCCTGTCTCAGTACTCTGGTATAGATAGTCCTGTGTCAGTCCATCTCTGTACTCTGGTATACATAGCCCTGTGTCAGTAGTCTGGTATAGATAGTCCTGTGTCAGTACTCTGGTATAGATAGTCCAGTCTCATTACTCTGGTATAGATAGCCCTGTCTCATTACTCTGGTATAGATAGCCCTGTCTCAGTACTCTGGTATAGATAGTCCTGTCTCAGTACCCTGGTATAGATAGTCCTGTGTCAGTACTCTGGTATAGATAGTCCTGTGTCAGTACTCTGGTATAGATAGCCCTGTGTCAGAGCTTTGTCAGTACTCTGGTATAGATAGCCCTGTGTCAGTACTCTGGTATAGATAGCCCTGTGTCAGTACTCTGGTATAGATAGCCCTGTCTCAGTACTCTGGTATAGATAGCCCTGTCTCAGTACTCTGGTATAGATAGCCCTGTCTCAGTACTCTGGTATAGATAGTCCTGTGTCAGTCCATCTCTGTACTCTGGTATACATAGCCCTGTGTCAGTAGTCTGGTATAGATAGTCCTGTGTCAGTACTCTGGTATAGATAGTCCAGTCTCATTACTCTGGTATAGATAGTCCAGTCTCATTACTCTGGTATAGATAGCCCTGTCTCAGTACTCTGGTATAGATAGTCCTGTGTCAGTACTCTGGTATAGATAGTCCTGTGTCAGTACTCTGGTATAGATAGTCCTGTGTCAGTACTCTGGTATAGATAGCCCTGTGTCAGTACTCTGGTATAGATAATCCAGTCTCATTACTCTGGTATAGATAGCCATGTGTCAGTACTCTGGTATAGATAGCCCTGTGTCAGTACTCTGGTATAGATAGCCCTGTCTCAGTACTCTGGTATAGATAGCCCTTTGTCAGTACTCTGGTATAGATAGCCCTGTCTCAGTACTCTGGTATAGATAGCCCTGTGTCAGTACTCTGGTATAGATCGCCCTGTGTCAGAGCTTTGTCAGTACTCTGGTATAGATAGCCCTGTCTCAGTACTCTGGTATAGATAGCCCTGTGTCAGTACTCTGGTATAGATAGCCCTGTGTCAGAGCTTTGTCAGTACTCTGGTATAGATAGCCCTGTGTCAATACTCTGGTATAGATAGCCCTGTGTCAGTACTCTGGTATAGATAGCCCTGTCTCAGTACTCTGGTATAGATAGCCCTGTCTCAGTACTCTGGTATAGATAGCCCTGTCTCAGTACTCTGGTATAGATAGTCCTGTGTCAGTCCATCTCTGTACTCTGGTATACATAGCCCTGTGTCAGTAGTCTGGTATAGATAGTCCTGTGTCAGTACTCTGGTATAGATAGTCCAGTCTCATTACTCTGGTATAGATAGCCCTGTCTCATTACTCTGGTATAGATAGCCCTGTGTCAGTACTCTGGTATAGATAATCCCTCAGTCTCATTACTCTGGTATAGATAGCCATGTGTCAGTACTCTGGTATAGATAGCCCTGTGTCAGTACTCTGGTATAGATAGCCCTGTCTCAGTACTCTGGTATAGATAGCCCTGTGTCAGTACTCTGGTATAGATAGCCCTGTCTCAGTACTCTGGTATAGATAGCCCTTTGTCAGTACTCTGGTATAGATAGCCCTGTCTCAGTACTCTGGTATAGATAGCCCTGTGTCAGTACTCTGGTATAGATAGCCCTGTCTCAGTACTCTGGTATAGATAGCCCTGTCTCAGTACTCTGGTATAGATAGCCCTGTGTCAGTACTCTGGTATAGATAGCCCTGTCTCAGTACTCTGGTATAGATAGCCCTGTGTCAGTACTCTGGTATAGATAGTCCTGTCTCAGTACTCTGGTATAGATAGCCCTGTCTCAGTACTCTGGTATAGATAGTCCAGTCTCATTACTCTGTTATAGATAGTCCTGTGTCAGTCCATCTCTGTACTCTGGTATAGATAGCCCTGTCTCAGTACTCTGGTATAGATAGCCCTGTCTCAGTACTCTTGTATAGATAGCCCTGTGTCAGTACTCTGGTATAGATAGCCCTGTGTCAGTACTCTGGTATAGATAGTCCTGTTTCAGTACTCTGGTATAGATAGCCCTGTGTCAGTACTCTGGTATACATAGTCCTGTCTCAGTAGTCTGGTATAGATAGCCCTGTCTCAGTACTCTGGTATAGATAGCCCTGTGTCAGAGCTTTGTCAGTACTCTGGTATAGATAGCCCTGTGTCAGTACTCTGGTATAGATAGCCCTGTGTCAGTACTCTGGTATAGATAGCCCTGTGTCAGTACTCTGGTATAGATAGCCCTGTCTCAGTACTCTGGTATAGATAGTCCTGTCTCAGTACTCTGGTATAGATAGCCCTGTGTCAGAGCTTTGTCAGTACTCTGGTATAGATAGCCCTGTGTCAGTACTCTGGTATAGATAGCCCTGTGTCAGAGCTTTGTCAGTACTCTGGTATAGATAGCCCTGTCTCAGTACTCTGGTATAGATAGCCCTGTCTCAGTACTCTGGTATAGATAGCCCTGTGTCAGAGCTTTGTCAGTACTCTGGTATAGATAGCCCTGTGTCAGTACTCTGGTATAGATAGCCCTGTGTCAGTACTCTGGTATAGATAGCCCTGTGTCAGTACTCTGGTATAGATAGCCCTGTCTCAGTACTCTGGTATAGATAGTCCTGTCTCAGTACTCTGGTATAGATAGTCCTGTCTCAGTACTCTGGTATAGATAACCCTGTGTCAGAGCTTTGTCAGTACTCTGGTATAGATAGCCCTGTGTCAGTACTCTGGTATAGATAGCCCTGTGTCAGAGCTTTGTCAGTACTCTGGTATAGATAGCCCTATCTCAGTACTCTGGTATAGATAGCCCTGTGTCAGTACTCTGGTATAGATAGCCCTGTGTCAGAGCTTTGTCAGTACTCTGGTATAGATAGCCCTGTGTCAGTACTCTGGTATAGATAGCCCTGTGTCAGTACTCTGGTATAGATAGCCCTGTGTCAGTACTCTGGTATAGATAGCCCTGTCTCAGTACTCTGGTATAGATAGTCCTGTCTCAGTACCCTGGTATAGATAGTCCTGTGTCAGTACTCTGGTATAGATAGTCCTGTGTCAGTACTCTGGTATAGATAGTCCTGTGTCAGTACTCTGGTATAGATAGCCCTGTGTCAGTACTCTGGTATAGATAATCCAGTCTCATTACTCTGGTATAGATAGCCATGTGTCAGTACTCTGGTATAGATAGCCCTGTGTCAGTACTCTGGTATAGATAGCCCTGTCTCAGTACTCTGGTATAGATAGCCCTGTGTCAGTACTCTGGTATAGATAGCCCTGTCTCAGTACTCTGGTATAGATAGCCCTTTGTCAGTACTCTGGTATAGATAGCCCTGTCTCAGTACTCTGGTATAGATAGCCCTGTGTCAGTACTCTGGTATAGATAGCCCTGTCTCAGTACTCTGGTATAGATAGCCCTGTCTCAGTACTCTGGTATAGATAGCCCTGTGTCAGTACTCTGGTATAGATAGCCCTGTCTCAGTACTCTGGTATAGATAGCCCTGTGTCAGTACTCTGGTATAGATAGTCCTGTCTCAGTACTCTGGTATAGATAGCCCTGTCTCAGTACTCTGGTATAGATAGTCCAGTCTCATTACTCTGTTATAGATAGTCCTGTGTCAGTCCATCTCTGTACTCTGGTATAGATAGTCCTGTGTCAGTCCATCTCTGTACTCTGGTATAGATAGCCCTGTCTCAGTACTCTGGTATAGATAGCCCTGTCTCAGTACTCTTGTATAGATAGCCCTGTGTCAGTACTCTGGTATAGATAGCCCTGTGTCAGTACTCTGGTATAGATAGTCCTGTTTCAGTACTCTGGTATAGATAGCCCTGTGTCAGTACTCTGGTATACCTAGTCCTGTCTCAGTAGTCTGGTATAGATAGCCCTGTCTCAGTACTCTGGTATAGATAGCCCTGTGTCAGAGCTTTGTCAGTACTCTGGTATAGATAGCCCTGTGTCAGTACTCTGGTATAGATAGCCCTGTGTCAGTACTCTGGTATAGATAGCCCTGTGTCAGTACTCTGGTATAGATAGCCCTGTCTCAGTACTCTGGTATAGATAGTCCTGTCTCAGTACTCTGGTATAGATAGTCCTGTCTCAGTACTCTGGTATAGATAGCCCTGTGTCAGAGCTTTGTCAGTACTCTGGTATAGATAGCCCTGTGTCAGTACTCTGGTATAGATAGCCCTGTGTCAGAGCTTTGTCAGTACTCTGGTATAGATAGCCCTGTCTCAGTACTCTGGTATAGATAGCCCTGTCTCAGTACTCTGGTATAGATAGCCCTGTGTCAGAGCTTTGTCAGTACTCTGGTATAGATAGCCCTGTGTCAGTACTCTGGTATAGATAGCCCTGTGTCAGTACTCTGGTATAGATAGCCCTGTGTCAGTACTCTGGTATAGATAGCCCTGTCTCAGTACTCTGGTATAGATAGTCCTGTCTCAGTACTCTGGTATAGATAGTCCTGTCTCAGTACTCTGGTATAGATAACCCTGTTTCAGAGCTTTGTCGGTACTCTGGTATAGATAGCCCTGTGTCAGTACTCTGGTATAGATAGCCCTGTGTCAGAGCTTTGTCAGTACTCTGGTATAGATAGCCCTATCTCAGTACTCTGGTATAGATAGCCCTGTGTCAGTACTCTGGTATAGATAGCCCTGTGTCAGAGCTTTGTCAGTACTCTGGTATAGATAGCCCTGTGTCAGTACTCTGGTATAGATAGCCCTGTGTCAGTACTCTGGTATAGATAGCCCTGTGTCAGTACTCTGGTATAGATAGCCCTGTCTCAGTACTCTGGTATAGATAGTCCTGTCTCAGTACTCTGGTATAGATAGTCCTGTCTCAGTACTCTGGTATAGATAGCCCTGTCTCAGTACTCTGGTATAGATAGTCCTGTCTCAGTACTCTGGTATAGATAGCCCTGTCTCAGTACTCTGGTATAGATAGTCCTGTCTCAGTACTCTGGTATAGATAGTCCTGTGTCAGTCCATCTCTGTACTCTGGTATAGATAGCCCTGTGTCAGTAGCCTGGTATAGATAGTCCTGTGTCAGTACTCTGGTATAGATAGTCCATTCTCATTACTCTGGTATAGATAGCCCTGTCTCATTACTCTGGTATAGATAGCCCTGTGTCAGTACTCTGGTATAGATAGTCCAGTCTCATTACTCTGGTATAGATAGCCCTGTGTCAGTACTCTGGTATAGATAGCCCTGTGTCAGTACTCTGGTATAGATAGCCCTGTCTCAGTACTCTGGTATAGATAGCCCTGTGTCAGTACTCTGGTATAGATAGCCCTGTCTCAGTACTCTGGTATAGATAGCCCTGTCTCAGTACTCTGGTATAGATAGCCCTGTCTCAGTACTCTGGTATAGATAGCCCTGTCTCAGTACTCTGGTATAGATAGCCCTGTCTCAGTACTCTGGTATAGATAGCCCTGTGTCACTACTCTGGTATAGATAGCCCTGTCTCAGTACTCTGGTATAGATAGCCCTGTGTCAGTACTCTGGTATAGATAGTCCTGTGTCAGTACTCTGGTATAGATAGCCCTGTGTCAGAGCTTTGTCAGTACTCTGGTATAGATAGCCCTGTGTCAGTACTCTGGTATAGATAGCCCTGTGTCAGTACTCTGGTATAGATAGCCCTGTCTCAGTACTCTGGTATAGATAGCCCTGTCTCAGTACTCTGGTATAGATAGCCCTGTCTCAGTACTCTGGTATAGATAGTCCTGTGTCAGTCCATCTCTGTACTCTGGTATACATAGCCCTGTGTCAGTAGTCTGGTATAGATAGTCCTGTGTCAGTACTCTGGTATAGATAGTCCAGTCTCATTACTCTGGTATAGATAGTCCAGTCTCATTACTCTGGTATAGATAGCCCTGTCTCAGTACTCTGGTATAGATAGTCCTGTGTCAGTACTCTGGTATAGATAGTCCTGTGTCAGTACTCTGGTATAGATAGTCCTGTGTCAGTACTCTGGTATAGATAGCCCTGTGTCAGTACTCTGGTATAGATAATCCAGTCTCATTACTCTGGTATAGATAGCCATGTGTCAGTACTCTGGTATAGATAGCCCTGTGTCAGTACTCTGGTATAGATAGCCCTGTCTCAGTACTCTGGTATAGATAGCCCTTTGTCAGTACTCTGGTATAGATAGCCCTGTCTCAGTACTCTGGTATAGATAGCCCTGTGTCAGTACTCTGGTATAGATCGCCCTGTGTCAGAGCTTTGTCAGTACTCTGGTATAGATAGCCCTGTCTCAGTACTCTGGTATAGATAGCCCTGTGTCAGTACTCTGGTATAGATAGCCCTGTGTCAGAGCTTTGTCAGTACTCTGGTATAGATAGCCCTGTGTCAATACTCTGGTATAGATAGCCCTGTGTCAGTACTCTGGTATAGATAGCCCTGTCTCAGTACTCTGGTATAGATAGCCCTGTCTCAGTACTCTGGTATAGATAGCCCTGTCTCAGTACTCTGGTATAGATAGTCCTGTGTCAGTCCATCTCTGTACTCTGGTATACATAGCCCTGTGTCAGTAGTCTGGTATAGATAGTCCTGTGTCAGTACTCTGGTATAGATAGTCCAGTCTCATTACTCTGGTATAGATAGCCCTGTCTCATTACTCTGGTATAGATAGCCCTGTGTCAGTACTCTGGTATAGATAATCCAGTCTCATTACTCTGGTATAGATAGCCATGTGTCAGTACTCTGGTATAGATAGCCCTGTGTCAGTACTCTGGTATAGATAGCCCTGTCTCAGTACTCTGGTATAGATAGCCCTGTGTCAGTACTCTGGTATAGATAGCCCTGTCTCAGTACTCTGGTATAGATAGCCCTTTGTCAGTACTCTGGTATAGATAGCCCTGTCTCAGTACTCTGGTATAGATAGCCCTGTGTCAGTACTCTGGTATAGATAGCCCTGTCTCAGTACTCTGGTATAGATAGCCCTGTCTCAGTACTCTGGTATAGATAGCCCTGTGTCAGTACTCTGGTATAGATAGCCCTGTCTCAGTACTCTGGTATAGATAGCCCTGTGTCAGTACTCTGGTATAGATAGTCCTGTCTCAGTACTCTGGTATAGATAGCCCTGTCTCAGTACTCTGGTATAGATAGTCCAGTCTCATTACTCTGTTATAGATAGTCCTGTGTCAGTCCATCTCTGTACTCTGGTATAGATAGCCCTGTCTCAGTACTCTGGTATAGATAGCCCTGTCTCAGTACTCTTGTATAGATAGCCCTGTGTCAGTACTCTGGTATAGATAGCCCTGTGTCAGTACTCTGGTATAGATAGTCCTGTTTCAGTACTCTGGTATAGATAGCCCTGTCTCAGTACTCTGGTATAGATAGCCCTGTCTCAGTACTCTGGTATAGATAGCCCTGTGTCAGTACTCTGGTATAGATAGTCCTGTTTCAGTACTCTGGTATAGATAGCCCTGTCTCAGTACTCTGGTATAGATAGCCCTGTCTCAGTACTCTGGTATAGATAGCCCTGTGTCAGTACTCTGGTATAGATAGCCCTGTCTCAGTACTCTGGTATAGATAGCCCTGTGTCAGTACTCTGGTATAGATAGTCCTGTCTCAGTACTCTGGTATAGATAGCCCTGTCTCAGTACTCTGGTATAGATAGTCCAGTCTCATTACTCTGTTATAGATAGTCCTGTGTCAGTCCATCTCTGTACTCTGGTATAGATAGCCCTGTCTCAGTACTCTGGTATAGATAGCCCTGTCTCAGTACTCTTGTATAGATAGCCCTGTGTCAGTACTCTGGTATAGATAGCCCTGTGTCAGTACTCTGGTATAGATAGTCCTGTTTCAGTACTCTGGTATAGATAGCCCTGTGTCAGTACTCTGGTATACATAGTCCTGTCTCAGTAGTCTGGTATAGATAGCCCTGTCTCAGTACTCTGGTATAGATAGCCCTGTGTCAGAGCTTTGTCAGTACTCTGGTATAGATAGCCCTGTGTCAGTACTCTGGTATAGATAGCCCTGTGTCAGTACTCTGGTATAGATAGCCCTGTGTCAGTACTCTGGTATAGATAGCCCTGTCTCAGTACTCTGGTATAGATAGTCCTGTCTCAGTACTCTGGTATAGATAGCCCTGTGTCAGAGCTTTGTCAGTACTCTGGTATAGATAGCCCTGTGTCAGTACTCTGGTATAGATAGCCCTGTGTCAGAGCTTTGTCAGTACTCTGGTATAGATAGCCCTGTCTCAGTACTCTGGTATAGATAGCCCTGTCTCAGTACTCTGGTATAGATAGCCCTGTGTCAGAGCTTTGTCAGTACTCTGGTATAGATAGCCCTGTGTCAGTACTCTGGTATAGATAGCCCTGTGTCAGTACTCTGGTATAGATAGCCCTGTGTCAGTACTCTGGTATAGATAGCCCTGTCTCAGTACTCTGGTATAGATAGTCCTGTCTCAGTACTCTGGTATAGATAGTCCTGTCTCAGTACTCTGGTATAGATAACCCTGTGTCAGAGCTTTGTCAGTACTCTGGTATAGATAGCCCTGTGTCAGTACTCTGGTATAGATAGCCCTGTGTCAGAGCTTTGTCAGTACTCTGGTATAGATAGCCCTATCTCAGTACTCTGGTATAGATAGCCCTGTGTCAGTACTCTGGTATAGATAGCCCTGTGTCAGAGCTTTGTCAGTACTCTGGTATAGATAGCCCTGTGTCAGTACTCTGGTATAGATAGCCCTGTGTCAGTACTCTGGTATAGATAGCCCTGTGTCAGTACTCTGGTATAGATAGCCCTGTCTCAGTACTCTGGTATAGATAGTCCTGTCTCAGTACCCTGGTATAGATAGTCCTGTGTCAGTACTCTGGTATAGATAGTCCTGTGTCAGTACTCTGGTATAGATAGTCCTGTGTCAGTACTCTGGTATAGATAGCCCTGTGTCAGTACTCTGGTATAGATAATCCAGTCTCATTACTCTGGTATAGATAGCCATGTGTCAGTACTCTGGTATAGATAGCCCTGTGTCAGTACTCTGGTATAGATAGCCCTGTCTCAGTACTCTGGTATAGATAGCCCTGTGTCAGTACTCTGGTATAGATAGCCCTGTCTCAGTAC
Source organism: Oncorhynchus nerka (assembly GCF_034236695.1). Lineage (NCBI taxonomy): Eukaryota > Metazoa > Chordata > Actinopteri > Salmoniformes > Salmonidae > Oncorhynchus > Oncorhynchus nerka. The sequence goes on along the minus strand of NC_088413.1, from coordinate 2,849,926 downwards.
TCTGGTATAGATAGCCCTTTGTCAGTACTCTGGTATAGATAGCCCTGTCTCAGTACTCTGGTATAGATAGCCCTGTGTCAGTACTCTGGTATAGATAGCCCTGTCTCAGTACTCTGGTATAGATAGCCCTGTCTCAGTACTCTGGTATAGATAGCCCTGTGTCAGTACTCTGGTATAGATAGCCCTGTCTCAGTACTCTGGTATAGATAGCCCTGTGTCAGTACTCTGGTATAGATAGTCCTGTCTCAGTACTCTGGTATAGATAGCCCTGTCTCAGTACTCTGGTATAGATAGTCCAGTCTCATTACTCTGTTATAGATAGTCCTGTGTCAGTCCATCTCTGTACTCTGGTATAGATAGTCCTGTGTCAGTCCATCTCTGTACTCTGGTATAGATAGCCCTGTCTCAGTACTCTGGTATAGATAGCCCTGTCTCAGTACTCTTGTATAGATAGCCCTGTGTCAGTACTCTGGTATAGATAGCCCTGTGTCAGTACTCTGGTATAGATAGTCCTGTTTCAGTACTCTGGTATAGATAGCCCTGTGTCAGTACTCTGGTATACATAGTCCTGTCTCAGTAGTCTGGTATAGATAGCCCTGTCTCAGTACTCTGGTATAGATAGCCCTGTGTCAGAGCTTTGTCAGTACTCTGGTATAGATAGCCCTGTGTCAGTACTCTGGTATAGATAGCCCTGTGTCAGTACTCTGGTATAGATAGCCCTGTGTCAGTACTCTGGTATAGATAGCCCTGTCTCAGTACTCTGGTATAGATAGTCCTGTCTCAGTACTCTGGTATAGATAGTCCTGTCTCAGTACTCTGGTATAGATAGCCCTGTGTCAGAGCTTTGTCAGTACTCTGGTATAGATAGCCCTGTGTCAGTACTCTGGTATAGATAGCCCTGTGTCAGAGCTTTGTCAGTACTCTGGTATAGATAGCCCTGTCTCAGTACTCTGGTATAGATAGCCCTGTCTCAGTACTCTGGTATAGATAGCCCTGTGTCAGAGCTTTGTCAGTACTCTGGTATAGATAGCCCTGTGTCAGTACTCTGGTATAGATAGCCCTGTGTCAGTACTCTGGTATAGATAGCCCTGTGTCAGTACTCTGGTATAGATAGCCCTGTCTCAGTACTCTGGTATAGATAGTCCTGTCTCAGTACTCTGGTATAGATAGTCCTGTCTCAGTACTCTGGTATAGATAACCCTGTTTCAGAGCTTTGTCAGTACTCTGGTATAGATAGCCCTGTGTCAGTACTCTGGTATAGATAGCCCTGTGTCAGAGCTTTGTCAGTACTCTGGTATAGATAGCCCTATCTCAGTACTCTGGTATAGATAGCCCTGTGTCAGTACTCTGGTATAGATAGCCCTGTGTCAGAGCTTTGTCAGTACTCTGGTATAGATAGCCCTGTGTCAGTACTCTGGTATAGATAGCCCTGTGTCAGTACTCTGGTATAGATAGCCCTGTGTCAGTACTCTGGTATAGATAGCCCTGTCTCAGTACTCTGGTATAGATAGTCCTGTCTCAGTACTCTGGTATAGATAGTCCTGTCTCAGTACTCTGGTATAGATAGCCCTGTCTCAGTACTCTGGTATAGATAGTCCTGTCTCAGTACTCTGGTATAGATAGCCCTGTCTCAGTACTCTGGTATAGATAGTCCTGTCTCAGTACTCTGGTATAGATAGTCCTGTGTCAGTCCATCTCTGTACTCTGGTATAGATAGCCCTGTGTCAGTAGCCTGGTATAGATAGTCCTGTGTCAGTACTCTGGTATAGATAGTCCATTCTCATTACTCTGGTATAGATAGCCCTGTCTCATTACTCTGGTATAGATAGCCCTGTGTCAGTACTCTGGTATAGATAGTCCAGTCTCATTACTCTGGTATAGATAGCCCTGTGTCAGTACTCTGGTATAGATAGCCCTGTGTCAGTACTCTGGTATAGATAGCCCTGTCTCAGTACTCTGGTATAGATAGCCCTGTGTCAGTACTCTGGTATAGATAGCCCTGTCTCAGTACTCTGGTATAGATAGCCCTGTCTCAGTACTCTGGTATAGATAGCCCTGTCTCAGTACTCTGGTATAGATAGCCCTGTCTCAGTACTCTGGTATAGATAGCCCTGTCTCAGTACTCTGGTATAGATAGCCCTGTGTCACTACTCTGGTATAGATAGCCCTGTCTCAGTACTCTGGTATAGATAGCCCTGTGTCAGTACTCTGGTATAGATAGTCATGTCTCAGTACTCTGGTATAGATAGCCCTGTCTCAGTACTCTGGTATAGATAGTCCAGTCTCATTACTCTGGTATAGATAGTCCTGTGTCAGTCCATCTCTGTACTCTGGTATAGATAGTCCTGTGTCAGTCCATCTCTGTACTCTGGTATAGATAGCCCTGTCTCAGTACTCTGGTATAGATAGCTCTGTCTCAGTACTCTGGTATAGATAGCCCTGTGTCAGTACTCTGGTATAGATAGCCCTGTGTCAGTACTCTGGTATAGATAGTCCTGTGCCAGTACTCTGGTATAGATAGCCCTGTGTCAGTACTCTGGTATAGATAGTCCTGTCTCAGTACTCTGGTATAGATAGCCCTGTCTCAGTACTCTGGTATAGATAGTCCTGTCTCAGTACTCTGGTATAGATAGCCCTGTCTCAGTACTCTGGTATAGATAGCCCAGTCTCAGTACTCTGGTATAGATAGCCCTGTGTCAGTACTCTGGTATAGATAGCCCTGTCTCAGTACTCTGGTATAGATAGTCCTGTGTCAGTACTCTGGTATAGATAGCCCTGTCTCAGTACTCTGGTATAGATAGTCCTGTCTCAGTACTCTGGTATAGATAGCCCTGTCTCAGTACTCTGGTATAGATAGCCCTGTCTCAGTACTCTGGTATAGATAGTCATGTCTCAGTACTCTGGTATAGATAGCCCTGTCTCAGTACTCTGGTATAGATATCCCTGTCTCAGTACTCTGGTATAGATAGTCATGTCTCAGTACTCTGGTATAGATAGTCCAGTCTCATTACTCTGGTATAGATAGTCCTGTGTCAGTCCATCTCTGTACTCTGGTATAGATAGTCCTGTGTCAGTCCATCTCTGTACTCTGGTATAGATAGCCCTGTCTCAGTACTCTGGTATAGATAGCTCTGTCTCAGTACTCTGGTATAGATAGCCCTGTGTCAGTACTCTGGTATAGATAGCCCTGTGTCAGTACTCTGGTATAGATAGTCCTGTGCCAGTACTCTGGTATAGATAGCCCTGTGTCAGTACTCTGGTATAGATAGTCCTGTCTCAGTACTCTGGTATAGATAGTCCTGTCTCAGTACTCTGGTATAGATAGCCCTGTCTCAGTACTCTGGTATAGATAGCCCTGTCTCAGTACTCTGGTATAGATAGTCATGTCTCAGTACTCTGGTATAGATAGCCCTGTCTCAGTACTCTGGTATAGATAGCCCTGTGTCAGAGCTTTGTCAGTACTCTGGTATAGATAGCGCTGTGTCAGTACTCTGGTATAGATAGCCCTGTGTCAGTACTCTGGTATAGATAGCCCTGTGTCAGAGCTTTGTCAGTACTCTGGTATAGATAGCCCTGTGTCAGTACTCTGGTATAGATAGCCCTGTGTCAGAGCTTTGTCAGTACTCTGGTATAGATAGCCCTATCTCAGTACTCTGGTATAGATAGCCCTGTGTCAGTACTCTGGTATAGATAGCCCTGTGTCAGAGCTTTGTCAGTACTCTGGTATAGATAGCCCTGTGTCAGTACTCTGGTATAGATAGCCCTGTGTCAGTACTCTGGTATAGATAGCCCTGTGTCAGTACTCTGGTATAGATAGCCCTGTCTCAGTACTCTGGTATAGATCGTCCTGTCTCAGTACCCTGGTATAGATAGTCCTGTGTCAGTACTCTGGTATAGATAGTCCTGTGTCAGTACTCTGGTATAGATAGTCCTGTGTCAGTACTCTGGTATAGATAGCCCTGTGTCAGTACTCTGGTATAGATAATCCAGTCTCATTACTCTGGTATAGATAGCCATGTGTCAGTACTCTGGTATAGATAGCCCTGTGTCAGTACTCGGGTATAGATAGCCCTGTCTCAGTACTCTGGTATAGATAGCCCTGTGTCAGTACTCTGGTATAGATAGCCCTGTCTCAGTACTCTGGTATAGATAGCCCTTTGTCAGTACTCTGGTATAGATAGCCCTGTCTCAGTACTCTGGTATAGTACCCCCGCAGCTCCTCGCCCAAGCCTCTCCAGGTTCTCCTTTACCCAAATCCAGATAGCAGATGTTCTGAAAGAGCTGCAAAACCTAGACCCGTACAAATCAGCTGGGCTTGACAATCTGGACCCTCTATTTCTGAAACTATCTGCCGCCATTGTCGCAACCCCTATTACCAGCCTGTTCAACCTCTCTTTCATATCGTCTGAGATCCCCAAGGATTGGAAAGCTGCCGCAGTCATCCCCCTCTTCAAAGGGGGAGACACCCTGGACCCAAACTGCTATAGACCTATATCCATCCTGCCCTGCCTATCTAAGGTCTTGAAAGCCAAGTCAACAAACAGGTCACTGACCATCTCGAATCCCACCGTACCTTCTCCGCTGTGCAATCTGGTTTCCGAGCCGGTCACGGGTGCACCTCAGCCACGCTCAAGGTACTAAACGATATCATAACCGCCATCGATAAAAGACAGTACTGTGCAGCCGTCTTCATCGACCTCGCCAAGGCTTTCGACTCTGTCAATCACCATATTCTTATCGGCAGACTCAATAGCCTCGGTTTCTCGGATGACTGCCTTGCCTGGTTCACCAATTACTTTGCAGACAGAGTTCAGTGTGTCAAATCGGAGGGCATGCTGTCCGGTCCTCTGGCAGTCTCTATGGGGGTGCCACAGGGTTCAATTCTCGGGCCGACTCTTTTCTCTGTATATATCAATGATGTTGCTCTTGCTGCGGGCGATTCCCTGATCCACCTCTCGCAGACGACACCATTCTATATACTTTCGGCCCGTCATTGGACACTGTGCTATCTAACCTCAAACGAGCTTCAATGCCATACAGCACTCCTTCCGTGGCCTCCAACTGCTCTTAAACGCGAGTAAAACCAAATGCATGCTTTTCAACCGATCGCTGCCTGCACCCGCATGCCCGACTAGCATCACCACCTGGATGGTTCCGACCTTGAATATGTGGACATCTATAAGTACCTAGGTGTCTGGCTAGACTGCAAACTCTCCTTCCAGACTCACATCAAACATCTCCAATCGAAAATCAAATCAAGAGTCGGCTTTCTATTCCGCAACAAAGCCTCCTTCACTCACGCCGCCAAGCTTACCCTAGTAAAACTGACTATCCTACCGATCCTCGATTTTGGCGATGTCATCTACAAAATGGCTTCCAACACTCTACTCAGCAAACTGGATGCAGTCTATCATAGTGCCATCCGTTTTGTCACCAAAGCACCTTATACCACCCACCACTGCGACTTGTATGCTCTAGTCGGCTGGCCCTCGCTACATATTCGTCGCCAGACCCACTGGCTCCAGGTCATCTACAAGTCCATGCTAGGTAAAGCTCCGCCTTATCTCAGTTCACTGGTCACGATGGCAACACCCATCCGTAGCACACGCTCCAGCAGGTGTATCTCACTGATCATCCCTAAAGCCAACACCTCATTTGGCCGCCTCTCGTTCCAGTACTCTGCTGCCTGTGACTGGAATGAACTGCAAAAATCGCTGAAGTTGGAGACTTTTATCTCCTCACCAACTTCAAACATCAGCTATCCGAGCAGCTAACCGATCGCTGCAGCTGTACATAGTCTATTGGTAAATAGCCCACCCATTTTCACCTACCTCATCCCCATACTGTTTTTATACTGTTTTTTATTTTATTTATTTATTTACCTTTCTGCTCTTTTGCACACCAATATCTCTACCTGTACATGACCATCTGATCATTTATCACCCCAGTGTTAATCTGCAAAATTGTATTATTCGCCTACCTCATGCCTTTTGCACACATTGTATATAGACTGCCCATTTTTTTTTTCTACTGTGTTATTGACTTGTTAATTGCTTACTCCATGTGTAACTCTGTGTTGTCTGTTCACACTGCTATGCTTTATCTTGGCCAGGTCGCAGTTGCAAATGAGAACTTGTTCTCAACTAGCCTACCTGGTTAAATAAAGGTGAAATAAAAAAAAAAAAAAAAAATAGATAGCCCTGTGTCAGTACTCTGGTATAGATAGCCCTGTCTCAGTACTCTGGTATAGATAGCCCTGTCTCAGTACTCTGGTATAGATAGCCCTGTGTCAGTACTCTGGTATAGATAGCCCTGTCTCAGTACTCTGGTATAGATAGCCCTGTGTCAGTACTCTGGTATAGATAGTCCTGTCTCAGTACTCTGGTATAGATAGCCCTGTCTCAGTACTCTGGTATAGATAGTCCAGTCTCATTACTCTGTTATAGATAGTCCTGTGTCAGTCCATCTCTGTACTCTGGTATAGATAGTCCTGTGTCAGTCCATCTCTGTACTCTGGTATAGATAGCCCTGTCTCAGTACTCTGGTATAGATAGCCCTGTCTCAGTACTCTTGTATAGATAGCCCTGTGTCAGTACTCTGGTATAGATAGCCCTGTGTCAGTACTCTGGTATAGATAGTCCTGTTTCAGTACTCTGGTATAGATAGCCCTGTGTCAGTACTCTGGTATACATAGTCCTGTCTCAGTAGTCTGGTATAGATAGCCCTGTCTCAGTACTCTGGTATAGATAGCCCTGTGTCAGAGCTTTGTCAGTACTCTGGTATAGATAGCCCTGTGTCAGTACTCTGGTATAGATAGCCCTGTGTCAGTACTCTGGTATAGATAGCCCTGTGTCAGTACTCTGGTATAGATAGCCCTGTCTCAGTACTCTGGTATAGATAGTCCTGTCTCAGTACTCTGGTATAGATAGTCCTGTCTCAGTACTCTGGTATAGATAGCCCTGTGTCAGAGCTTTGTCAGTACTCTGGTATAGATAGCCCTGTGTCAGTACTCTGGTATAGATAGCCCTGTGTCAGAGCTTTGTCAGTACTCTGGTATAGATAGCCCTGTCTCAGTACTCTGGTATAGATAGCCCTGTCTCAGTACTCTGGTATAGATAGCCCTGTGTCAGAGCTTTGTCAGTACTCTGGTATAGATAGCCCTGTGTCAGTACTCTGGTATAGATAGCCCTGTGTCAGTACTCTGGTATAGATAGCCCTGTGTCAGTACTCTGGTATAGATAGCCCTGTCTCAGTACTCTGGTATAGATAGTCCTGTCTCAGTACTCTGGTATAGATAGTCCTGTCTCAGTACTCTGGTATAGATAACCCTGTGTCAGAGCTTTGTCAGTACTCTGGTATAGATAGCCCTGTGTCAGTACTCTGGTATAGATAGCCCTGTGTCAGAGCTTTGTCAGTACTCTGGTATAGATAGCCCTATCTCAGTACTCTGGTATAGATAGCCCTGTGTCAGTACTCTGGTATAGATAGCCCTGTGTCAGAGCTTTGTCAGTACTCTGGTATAGATAGCCCTGTGTCAGTACTCTGGTATAGATAGCCCTGTGTCAGTACTCTGGTATAGATAGCCCTGTGTCAGTACTCTGGTATAGATAGCCCTGTCTCAGTACTCTGGTATAGATAGTCCTGTCTCAGTACTCTGGTATAGATAGTCCTGTCTCAGTACTCTGGTATAGATAGCCCTGTCTCAGTACTCTGGTATAGATAGTCCTGTCTCAGTACTCTGGTATAGATAGCCCTGTCTCAGTACTCTGGTATAGATAGTCCTGTCTCAGTACTCTGGTATAGATAGTCCTGTGTCAGTCCATCTCTGTACTCTGGTATAGATAGCCCTGTGTCAGTAGCCTGGTATAGATAGTCCTGTGTCAGTACTCTGGTATAGATAGTCCATTCTCATTACTCTGGTATAGATAGCCCTGTCTCATTACTCTGGTATAGATAGCCCTGTGTCAGTACTCTGGTATAGATAGTCCAGTCTCATTACTCTGGTATAGATAGCCCTGTGTCAGTACTCTGGTATAGATAGCCCTGTGTCAGTACTCTGGTATAGATAGCCCTGTCTCAGTACTCTGGTATAGATAGCCCTGTGTCAGTACTCTGGTATAGATAGCCCTGTCTCAGTACTCTGGTATAGATAGCCCTGTCTCAGTACTCTGATATAGATAGCCCTGTCTCAGTACTCTGGTATAGATAGCCCTGTCTCAGTACTCTGGTATAGATAGCCCTGTCTCAGTACTCTGGTATAGATAGCCCTGTGTCACTACTCTGGTATAGATAGCCCTGTCTCAGTACTCTGGTATAGATAGCCCTGTGTCAGTACTCTGGTATAGATAGTCCTGTGCCAGTACTCTGGTATAGATAGCCCTGTGTCAGTACTCTGGTATAGATAGTCCTGTCTCAGTACTCTGGTATAGATAGCCCTGTCTCAGTAGTCTGGTATAGATAGTCCTGTCTCAGTACTCTGGTATAGATAGTCCTGTCTCAGTACTCTGGTATAGATAGCCCTGTCTCAGTACTCTGGTATAGATAGCCCAGTCTCAGTACTCTGGTATAGATAGTCCTGTCTCAGTACTCTGGTATAGATAGCCCTGTCTCAGTACTCTGGTATAGATAGCCCTGTCTCAGTACTCTGGTATAGATAGTCATGTCTCAGTACTCTGGTATAGATAGCCCTGTCTCAGTACTCTGGTATAGATAGCCCTGTCTCAGTACTCTGGTATAGATAGTCCAGTCTCATTACTCTGGTATAGATAGTCCTGTGTCAGTCCATCTCTGTACTCTGGTATAGATAGTCCTGTGTCAGTCCATCTCTGTACTCTGGTATAGATAGCCCTGTCTCAGTACTCTGGTATAGATAGCTCTGTCTCAGTACTCTGGTATAGATAGCCCTGTGTCAGTACTCTGGTATAGATAGCCCTGTGTCAGTACTCTGGTATAGATAGTCCTGTGCCAGTACTCTGGTATAGATAGCCCTGTGTCAGTACTCTGGTATAGATAGTCCTGTCTCAGTACTCTGGTATAGATAGCCCTGTCTCAGTAGTCTGGTATAGATAGTCCTGTCTCAGTACTCTGGTATAGATAGTCCTGTCTCAGTACTCTGGTATAGATAGCCCTGTCTCAGTACTCTGGTATAGATAGTCCTGTCTCAGTACTCTGGTATAGATAGCCCTGTCTCAGTACTCTGGTATAGATAGCCCTGTCTCAGTACTCTGGTATAGATAGTCATGTCTCAGTACTCTGGTATAGATAGCCCTGTCTCAGTACTCTGGTATAGATAGCCCTGTGTCAGAGCTTTGTCAGTACTCTGGTATAGATAGCGCTGTGTCAGTACTCTGGTATAGATAGCCATGTGTCAGTACTCTGGTATAGATAGCCCTGTGTCAGAGCTTTGTCAGTACTCTGGTATAGATAGCCCTGTGTCAGTACTCTGGTATAGATAGCCCTGTGTCAGAGCTTTGTCAGTACTCTGGTATAGATAGCCCTGTCTCAGTACTCTGGTATAGATAGCCCTGTGTCAGTACTCTGGTATAGACAGCCCTGTCTCAGTACTCTGGTATAGATAGTCCTGTCTCAGTACTCTGGTATAGATAGTCCTGTCTCAGTACTCTGGTATAGATAGTCCTGTGTCAGTCCATCTCTGTACTCTGGTATAGATAGCCCTGTGTCAGTAGTCTGGTATAGATAGTCCTGTGTCAGTACTCTGGTATAGATAGTCCAGTCTCATCACTCTGGTATAGATAGCCCTATCTCATTACTCTGGTATAGATAGCCCTGTCTCAGTACTCTGGTATAGATAGTCCTGTCTCAGTACCCTGGTATAGATAGTCCTGTGTCAGTACTCTGGTATAGATAGTCCTGTGTCAGTACTCTGGTATAGATAGCCCTGTGTCAGTACTCTGGTATAGATAGTCCAGTCTCATTACTCTGGTATAGATAGCCCTGTGTCAGTACACTGGTATAGATAGCCCTGTGTCAGTACTCTGGTATAGATAGCCCTGTCTCAGTACTCTGGTATAGATAGTCCTGTCTCAGTACTCTGGTATAGATAGCCCTGTCTCAGTACTCTGGTATAGATAGCTCTGTCTCAGTACTCTGGTATAGATAGCCATGTGTCAGTACTCTGGTATAGATAGCCCTGTCTCAGTACTCTGGTATAGATAGTCCTGTGTCAGTACTCTGGTATAGATAGCCCTGTCTCAGTACTCTGGTATAGATAGTCCTGTCTCAGTACTCTGGTATAGATAGCCCTGTCTCAGTACTCTGGTATAGATAGCCCTGTGTCAGTACTCTGGTATAGATAGTCATGTCTCAGTACTCTGGTATAGATAGCCCTGTCTCAGTACTCTGGTATAGATAGCCCTGTGTCAGAGCTTTGTCAGTACTCTGGTATAGATAGCGCTGTGTCAGTACTCTGGTATAGATAGCCCTGTGTCAGTACTCTGGTATAGATAGCCCTGTGTCAGAGCTTTGTCAGTACTCTGGTATAGATAGCCCTGTGTCAGTACTCTGGTATAGATAGCCCTGTGTCAGAGCTTTGTCAGTACTCTGGTATAGATAGCCCTGTCTCAGTACTCTGGTATAGATAGCCCTGTGTCAGTACTCTGGTATAGACAGCCCTGTCTCAGTACTCTGGTATAGATAGTCCTGTCTCAGTACTCTGGTATAGATAGTCCTGTCTCAGTACTCTGGTATAGATAGTCCTGTGTCAGTCCATCTCTGTACTCTGGTATAGATAGCCCTGTGTCAGTAGTCTGGTATAGATAGTCCTGTGTCAGTACTCTGGTATAGATAGTCCAGTCTCATTACTCTGGTATAGATAGCCCTATCTCATTACTCTGATATAGATAGCCCTGTCTCAGTACTCTGGTATAGATAGTCCTGTCTCAGTACCCTGGTATAGATAGTCCTGTGTCAGTACTCTGGTATAGATAGTCCTGTGTCAGTACTCTGGTATAGATAGCCCTGTGTCAGTACTCTGGTATAGATAGTCCAGTCTCATTACTCTGGTATAGATAGCCCTGTGTCAGTACTCTGGTATAGATAGCCCTGTGTCAGTACTCTGGTATAGATAGCACTGTCTCAGTACTCTGGTATAGATAGCCCTGTGTCAGTACTCTGGTATAGATAGCCCTGTCTCAGTACTCTGGTATAGATAGCCCTGTGTCAGTACTCTGGTATAGATAGCCCTGTCTCAGTACTCTGGTATAGATAGCCCTGTGTCAGTACTCTGGTATAGATAGCCCTGTGTCAGAGCTTTGTCAGTATTCTGGTATAGATAGCCCTGTCTCAGTACTCTGGTATAGATAGCCCTGTGTCAGTACTCTGGTATAGATAGCCCTGTGTCAGAGCTTTGTCAGTACTCTGGTATAGATAGCCCTGTGTCAGTACTCTGGTATAGATAGTCCTGTCTCAGTACTCTGGTATAGATAGCCCTGTCTCAGTACTCTGGTATAGATAGCCCTGTCTCAGTACTCTGGTATAGATAGCCCTGTCTCAGTACTCTGGTATAGATAGTCATGTCTCAGTACTCTGGTATAGATAGCCCTGTCTCAGTACTCTGGTATAGATAGCCCTGTGTCAGAGCTTTGTCAGTACTCTGGTATAGATAGCGCTGTGTCAGTACTCTGGAATAGATAGCCCTGTGTCAGTACTCTCGTATAGATAGCCCTGTGTCAGAGCTTTGTCAGTACTCTGGGATAGATAGCCCTGTGTCAGTACTCTGGTATAGATAGCCCTGTGTCAGAGCTTTGTCAGTACTCTGGTATAGATAGCCCTGTCTCAGTACTCTGGTATAGATAGCCCTGTGTCAGTACTCTGGTATAGATAGCCCTGTGTCAGAGCTTTGTCAGTACTCTGGTATAGATAGCCCTGTCTCAGTACTCTGGTATAGATAGCCCTGTGTCAGTACTCTGGTATAGATAGCCCTGTGTCAGAGCTTTGTCAGTACTCTGGTATAGATAGCCCTGTGTCAGTACTCTGGTATAGATAGCCCTGTGTCAGTACTCTGGTATAGATAACCCTGTCTCAGTACTCTGGTATAGATAGTCCTGTCTCAGTACTCTGGTATAGATAGTCCTGTCTCAGTACTCTGGTATAGATAGTCCTGTGTCAGTCCATCTCTGTACTCTGGTATAGATAGCCCTGTGTCAGTAGTCTGGTATAGATAGTCCTGTGTCAGTACTCTGGTATAGATAGTCCAGTCTCATTACTCTGGTATAGATAGCCCTATCTCATTACTCTGGTATAGATAGCCCTGTCTCAGTACTCTGGTATAGATAGTCCTGTCTCAGTACCCTGGTATAGATAGTCCTGTGTCAGTACTCTGGTATAGATAGTCCTGTGTCAGTACTCTGGTATAGATAGCCCTGTGTCAGTACTCTGGTATAGATAGTCCAGTCTCATTACTCTGGTATAGATAGCCCTGTGTCAGTACTCTGGTATAGATAGCCCTGTGTCAGTACTCTGGTATAGATAGCCCTGTCTCAGTACTCTGGTATAGATAGCCCTGTGTCAGTACTCTGGTATAGATAGCCCTGTCTCAGTACTCTGGTATAGATAGCCCTGTGTCAGTACTCTGGTATAGATAGCCCTGTCTCAGTACTCTGGTATAGATAGCCCTGTGTCAGTACTCTGGTATAGATAGCCCTGTCTCAGTACTCTGGTATAGATAGCCCTGTCTCAGTACTCTGGTATAGATAGTCCTGTCTCAGTACTCTGGTATAGATAGTCCTGTCTCAGTACTCTGGTATAGATAGTCCTGTGTCAGTACTCTGGTATAGATAGTCCATTCTCATTACTCTGGTATAGATAGCCCTGTCTCATTACTCTGGTATAGATAGCCCTGTGTCAGAGCTTTGTCAGTACTCTGGTATAGATAGCCCTGTGTCAGTACTCTGGTATAGATAGCCCTGTGTCAGAGCTTTGTCAGTACTCTGGTATAGATAGCCCTGTGTCAGTACTCTGGTATAGATAGCCCTGTGTCAGTACTCTGGTATAGATAGCCCTGTGTCAGTACTCTGGTATAGATAGCCCTGTCTCAGTACTCTGGTATAGATAGCCCTGTCTCAGTACTCTGGTATAGATAGTCCTGTCTCAGTACTCTGGTATAGATAGTCCTGTCTCAGTACTCTGGTATAGATAGCCCTGTCTCAGTACTCTGGTATAGATAGTCCTGTCTCAGTACTCTGGTATAGATAGCCCTGTCTCAGTACTCTGGTATAGATAGTCCTGTCTCAGTACTCTGGTATAGATAGTCCTGTGTCAGTACTCTGGTATAGATAGTCCATTCTCATTACTCTGGTATAGATAGCCCTGTCTCATTACTCTGGTATAGATAGCCCTGTGTCAGTACTCTGGTATAGATAGCCCTGTCTCAGTACTCTGGTATAGATCGTCCTGTCTATTGAACCCTGTAGGATCTATATACACTATAAAACCATTAGGGGACTGTCTGTCTGTTGGTTCCATTGTACAGGTAAGGCTAAAAGCTAAATAAAAGTTGACCCAGGTCAGGTCAGGTCAGGTTTGTGATGTGTGATTTTCCCTCTACACTACTTGCTTTTACAGGCGAACAACAAAGCCAACACAGTGACCAGTCCTAAAGCCAACACAGTGACCAGTCCTAAAGACACCAGCTTAACCCCAGCACTGGTACATACTACACCCTCAATACCTCCCTCTACTCCCTCCTCATCACTGGTACATACCACACCCTCCATACCTCCCTCTACTCCCTCCTCATCACTGGTACATACTACACCCTCCATACCTCCCTCTACTCCCTCCTCATCACTGGTACATACTACACCCTCCATACCTCCCTCCTCATCACTGGTACATACTACACCCTCCATCCATACTCCCTCCTCATCACTGGCAAATACCACACCCTCCATACCTCCCTCTACTCCCTCCTCATCACTGGTACATACTACACCCTCCATACCTCCCTCTACTCCCTCCTCATCACTGGTACATACTACACCCTCCATACCTCCCTCTACTCCCTCCTCATCACTGGTACATACTACACC